>NC_056741.1:714273373-714310873 GCF_019279795.1 Protopterus annectens | reverse complement strand
TTTGGAGAAGTTTATTTACGATGGTTTTCCTAATTGGGGGAGGGGGTGGGATGTGGATGTCTAGGCTGATAAGCTTGTGGTCGGATCTGACCAACGAGGAATTTACCTATGGTGTGGAACACCGGTTTCAACTGTTGATAATGACCAGGTCTAGGATATTGCTGCCCCTGGTGGGGGTGTTAAAAAGTTGATCCAACGCGTTGGAATTTATGAATTCTAGAAAACGTTGAGCAAAAGAGTTGGGTACATGAGTAGTTTTCCCAGTTAATGGTGGGGTAGTTGAAATCGCCCATTATTAGGATGTTGGGTTGTACCCTAATACTTTCCAGTGTATCAAGAAATGAGGAGTGGGAATCCTGGGGCATGGTGGGGGGTCTGTAGCAAGCTACAATTTGGATTGTGGTCTTGCCCAGAGTAAGTTGCACTTGGATAATCTCGGATGCATTATGCTGTGCAACTAGCCCGGAGGTGTGGTATCCTTAATGAATATGGACACACCTCCACCTTTAGTGCTTCATTCTGTGTTAGGTAGCCGAAAGGTGTGGTATGAATTATAGCCTGGTAATGCAGGCATGCTCTCTGGAGCTTTGAACCAGGTCTCCGTCACTGCACAGATGTCGATGTTCTCCATTTTAAGGAGTGCCTCGAGTGAGTGCATTTTGAGGTTTAGACTTCTAGCATTGAGTAACATTACCCTCAGATTTTGCTTGTTTGTACCTGTTACGGTGGTGAATTTGTCATTTGAACCTTGCCTAAAATAGGCACTACAGGGGTGGCAAGAGCCTTAGCCAGTATCCGGAATCCTAAGGGCAACAGGTGCAAGCCATCTCGGGCAAAGCATCATGGTCTGTCAATCATGTCGTCCCAGGCAGACAAATACTGGATCCCCTTAGAATGACACCAGAAGCTTAGCCAATTGTGGAAGTCAATCATTTTGTCCTTGTACTGTGGTATCATTCTGGGTGATGGCAGGATGCTACTCAGAGTTAGGGTCATACCTGCCTGGGTAGATACACACACACATATATACACACACACACAAACATATACATACACATTATATATATATATATATATATATATATATATATATATATATATATATATATATATATATACATATACATATATATGCATACACACACACATATATATATATATATATATATATATATACACACAAACACACATATATGTACATGTTTGTGTGCATAAATATATATATATATTTATATATGTATATATACACACACATATATATATATATATATATATATATATATATATATATTATATATACACACACACACACATATATATATATATATATATATATATATACACACACATATTTACCATGGATGACATAAAAAGAGCATATGATTTATGGAACACTAATCTCACCACATTATGGGAAGAAAAACTTATCACTGAAAATCTTTATAATTATTTATAGAGCCCATGCCCACGTTTACCTTACTTTTTTGGAATACCAAAGCCACACAAGAACAGAGAAGACCCATCTTATAGACCGGTGGTAGCAAGTGGAGGTCCCGTTACTGAAGCCACAGCCATTTACCTTGATTACTTGCTGAAACCTTTAGCAAAAAAGAATAAGTCATACAAAAGAGATTCATTGGATTTTTTGAAGAAAATAAAAAAACATTACAGTGGAAGCGGACGGTATTTTATTAACTATTGATGTGGAATCCTTGTACACAGTGCTCCCTCACAATTACTGTAGAACAGCAGCTATGGAGTCTTTTAAGAAACATAACCAGGGTACACAGGCACAACTGCAAAAGTTAAGCAAGCTCATTAATCTTGCACTGGACTTCAATTCCTTACTTTCAATGGCAAACACTACAAACAAAAAAGTGGTATAACAATGGGGGCTGCCATGGCTCCCAGCATAGCTAACATAGCCCTGGGCGAATGGGAGGACCTTGTGTTAAACAACACAGACTACATGCAGCATATCACATGCTATTTACGTTATACTGATGACATCTTTATTTTGTGGGAAGATGACACCTTGCAGCTGAGAGATTTTATCACTTACCTCAATCAAACAACCCCCTTCCTGAAGTTTACCTCTTCCCATAGCTGTACTTCAACCACTTTCTTAGATATGCAGATTTCTAAGGACACCAACAATAACAGAGTCACCACTGATATATTCAGAAAACCAACTAGGGTTAACTTATTACTCCACAGTAAAAGTCTACATCCTACAAAAACCAGGTATAATGTAGTGACGTCCCAAGGCTACAGATTAGCTAGAATTACCACAGAGATGGAACCATTTTTGAGAAACCTGAACTTACAGAATGATTTTCTAGTGAGAGGCTATGAAAGTCAAATGCTAAAAAACATCCTGGAACCCATTATAGAATTGAAAAGGACTAAGCACCTTCACTCAACCTCCCCAGTTGAAAAATGTTAATTATACCATGACCCCCCATTAATATTCCAAAACGTGCACGCTGATTGGCCAGCGTGCACGTTGTAAATCGACTTATACTAATGGAAAAGGTCCGGGCGACCGGACTTTTTCCATTAGTATAAGTCTCTTTGAAAACACTGTCTCGCTATGTTAAGAGTTTAACATAGCGACACAGGTTTAAAAAAAGCAATGGAGATCTCCGTTGCTTATTTTAAAGCTGTCTCGCTATGTTAAACCCATTTAACATAGCGAAACAGCAAAAAGCAACAGAGATCTTGCTTTCTCCGTTGCTTTTGGCCACAGCTCTGATGTACTGCGTAGGCATATGCATGTGCAGTACATCAGAACTGCCGCGGATACCAGACAGCTGTGGAAGGGCAGCAAAGAGGCATTATACAATGCCATTATTTAAGAAAAGTAATTATTTCTTTTCTTAAATAATGTCATAGTATAATAGCAATAACCCACTTCTGGGTGTGGGTAATGTGGGATTTACCCACGGTAAACCCAGGCGTGGGTTATTGCTATAGTAATTCCACAGAGAATAACAAATACAGAAAAATAGCTGCATCCTGACATACACTTTGGATTATCACAGTATCAAAAATATTATTTAAGAAAACTGGGACATTGTCACAGGAAACTCTTTTCTGATTAACATCTTAGGTGAAGCCCCATCATTTGTTTATAGGAAGGCCAGGAACATTAGAAGTTTTGTTGAATTTAAACCTAGGCCATATAAGAAAAACACTAAAAGACGTGAAACTAATTGTGTATATTTATACAGCAAGGTGATCGTTTTGATTGCCCTTATTTAAAGATCATCATTAAAACCCGTGCAGGGGGTGACTAACACTACAAAAGTAATGTACAGGGCGCAGTTAAATGAATGTGATGCATTTTATGTGGGCAAGACTATAAATAAACTCAAGCGTAGGATTTCATGTCATCTGTCAGAAATCCGTTCTGGATGTAAAAATAATGCACTAGCCAAACACCTTTCTCTTCATAAAAGATAAGGTTTTAAGTTCCAGATCCTGGATCACATAGACATGGGTGATCTTGAAGGAGACATCCCGAATATTCTGGAGAAACATGAACTCGTGTAGCAATTAAAGCTGAACTCTTTTAGGAAGCCTGGACTAAACTACTACTGTTAAATTAAAAGTGCACTGGAACTTATTAAATTGCCACATTGTTTACATGAATAATTGTATTTTATTTTATTCTACAAACTGGTTTTAAATACCATTTTAAATCAGTTGAAATTTAAGTGTACATTTTGTTTCCATCATCACAGACATTTTTTCTTATTTTTATTTTTTTCTGGTTGTTTTTTCCACTTTATTCAAAATGATGTGCAATAACAATACTAATTATACAATTATATATATTTTTATAGCTTTTTTTATAGATTGTTTTTAGGATTCTTGTACACAGCCCTGAAGAAGTCTAGAAGGACGAAAGCAATCTTTGTTAACAATAGGTTATGAAAATAGAAATTGATTTTTACATGCAAAATGTATGTGTATATATTTTTATATATATATATATTTTGATTGCCAAATGAACTAAGGTTGATATATTTCCAGCCATGTAATATACTGTCTTGGATAAAATCACAGACTTAATATAATCTACTTAATAATCTAGTTAAATAAGACATCATTATAAATTTTATTTAAAGTATGTAAGAGTTCTATATTATTATGACAGCTACTAAGTAGGGCAGGACCAGCTCGAATGTCACACTGATGGGGGAAGGGATGTGAATTTAACGTGTACCAATAACACTTTGTTTTACAGCACAATAAACCACTCCCATGCCTGATAAAAAGTATATATATTTAGAAAGCTTGTGAGGAAATTATTACTCTATTTTTGTTTTACTTGGATCGCTTGTCTGTGTACTTAATAAAGGATTTTTGACTGGAAACACACTGCCTGCCTTGCTTGGATTACTTTCGAATACTTAGTAATGCTTTACAATTATATATTTTCTATTATTTTTTGTTTTGTTTTGACTTAAGACGAGTTTTTAAGTTCATTACTTCTACTACTATTGTCCGATTTGATTAATATACAGTGATCAACTAGAAATATATGGACTGAAAATCTTCCACACAGAGAAGTTTCGTAGACAGTCTTGTTTTTGGACCAACTACACTTTAGTGGGTTGTTTTGAGACTTCGGGGATACCACGGAGATTACTTGTTTTTTATGGGAAAGAATTCCAGGTCTTGCCTACTGAAGTTGCAAACAAAGTTTCTCCAGATAGGTTAGGTTTAAGAGATGGAACCAAACGTTTTGTAGTGCAAAGAAGTGGTCTAGCATTTTTGCAGGGATAGATAATGTTTTTAAGGGAGGGCATTTTTTCTGGATGGTTAATAACCTTGAATGCTACAATAAGTTGATTATATTTAATTAGCCTGGGGAGTTCTGCCCATCCTAAGAGGTTTAGGTTTTGACAACGGTGTGTCCTGTGGGAGTTTCTGTGGCAAACCTAGCAATTTAATTGTGGCAGCTAGAGAGTTTGCCGAGATCAGTTTTGTTCAAGTTAGTGAGTATTGGCGAGGTACAGAGTAGAGTTGAAAGCAGATGGGTACGGGCAATGGCAGTCCTAGCTAGAGGGGTGAGAAAAGGTTTGTCTTTGTATAGGTAGCCAAGTTTTTTATTAACGCTTTTAATAGTTTGGTTTACGTGCATATCATACTTGAGGTTGTTGTCTATTATAACACCCAGGAGTTTGGTATACACGTCTGGTGAAATTATGGTCCCATTGTTAGATGTTACAGTAAACGAAGGTTGAGAGGATTTGCAAGTACGGGAGAAGAGCAACAGCTTTGTTTAATTAGGGTTTAATATCAGCTGTTGATTAGAGATCCAACTTTCCACTATATTAAAGGTTTTCTGGGTTAAACTAAGGATATCTGTAGGGCTAGAGGCTGAGCAAATCAAAAAGTGGAGTCATCGGCATATTACATACAGGTTGTGTCTGGGATTACAGTGTGGAGGTCAATGATAAAGAGGGAGAAAAGAAGGGGGCCTAATATGGAGCCTTGAGGGATACCAAGTGTAATGGGGAGAAGGGTGGACAGTTTGTCTTGCCAAAGGACAGCCTGCTGTCTTCCACCATAAGATTGAAACCACTGTACAGCATGGGTGTTTAGGGATATTTTATTTAGGGTAACTAAGAGTAGCTCGTAGTTAACCATGTCAAAGGCCTTGGA
Source organism: Protopterus annectens (assembly GCF_019279795.1). Lineage (NCBI taxonomy): Eukaryota > Metazoa > Chordata > Ceratodontiformes > Protopteridae > Protopterus > Protopterus annectens. Next base: position 714,305,197 of record NC_056741.1, on the reverse strand, counting down.
AAAATCAGGAAACAGGGTAGAAGACAGTTTGTTGTTATGGTTAGAATTTATGACATTAGAATATACACAGATACATATATATATATATATATATATATATATATATATATATATATATATATGTATGTGCATGTCTGTGAATATATATTATACACATGCACACCTATATATACATACACACACACATATATATATATATATAAATATATATATATATATATATATATATATAAATAAATATATATATATACATACACACATATATATATATATATATATATATATATATATATATATATCTATAGAGAGAGAGAGAGGTCTACTTCATATCATCAAAATTTCATTTGACTAAAATTAATTTGACCGAGACCATATAACCTAAAGTTCATAACACTGAAAACTCACTTGACTGAAACTCATAACACTGACACCATACAATGCTAAATTTCAACATAGGAGTGGCAATGTGTTATATGCCCTTTCCCCCAGTGTAGTGCGATCCTGGAGTTAGTATATATAGTTGGAGGTGTGTCGGGACACACACACAGTTTGGGTATATATTCTGTTCTGAAAGTGTAATTTATTGGACTTTTAAGTATCCATGTCTATGGTTCAAAATATTTAAAATAGGTGGGGGCTATGCCCCCCACCCCCCCAGTATGATTAAGTATGTTCATATACCACTAGTGTGTGTTGTTTCACCTCTTAAGTTTTAAATGTTTCTCAGCACCAGAGATATACACCAGGTGAGGGGTGCTGCCTCCAGATAAGTCACAGTCAAGAAAAAGTTTTTAGACAAACTACTATTCTACTTTTACAAACTTAACAGGTACACCTTCTATGTACAGACAACAGTATTAAAAGACCACCAGGATGAAAACTGCAACTATTGTTTTGTCAATGGATGGAGAAAGTTCTTATCCTCCTTTTTTCCTATCTGACACTTTCATGTTTTAAGTCACTACTGCAATGCCTCTATGTTTGTTCGGATGTGGGCAAGTTAAAAATTAAATGGATAACATGAGAAGTAGTGTTTAAATGTATTGTTTCTGTTGTACTGCAGTAGTGATGACCACTACTACAGGTAAATGAAAATCATTTCAACAGTAGTTGATGAGGGATGGTACAGTAAAGCATTTTAGGGGGTGCATGTTTGTTACTGAAATGTTATCTGTGTATTACTGGGAATGGAGAGGGCTTTTGGGGTGTATTTCTACAGTTGTGAGAACATGACTGTCCAGTTTTTGAAGTAAACAAAGCATTGCTTAAAGTGCTTCCTTGCTTCTCAGTGCTGGAAATGTTTACAATGTTAGTGCACCTACAAGAAATGACAAAATTGAAACCTGCTGATTGCTTGTACCCACCTACCCCTGATACTTATTGGCTGAGTGGCTTGATGGATGGTAGAAACGGCCTATCACAAGTAGGTGAGATAAATCCGCAAAATTTAAAGAATACATGTAGGAGCTCTCTGTGTATCCTGCCTTCATTAGCAAGTTAGGAACTTAAGAATAGCTCATATAACCAAAAATAAAACTCAAATAACTAAAACCAATGGTGTGAAAAAAGGTTAATTACGTACAGGTGCATAGTCTCAAAATAATTTACTCAGTGGAGGTGAATTATTGTCTAGCAGTACCTGAAGTACATAGCTTACTTCCTCTTGTAGCAGAGAACTGTGTGGTGTTTAATACTGAACTGTTGCTGCTACTCAGTTTCCCTGGTGGTTTTCTTCTTTTCTGACACCAACAGTTTTGGTTATTTGCTCAACAGATAACTGTTTATTCTTCATTGGACTAGGAGGGAAACTGTACCTGTATGCAGCTATTGCTGGGAACTCCATCTCCCCCACCCCTGCTGTCATGCCTTGCAACTTCTTTACTCAAGAATTCTGGGCAAAGTTAAACAGCCAAAGATAATGGGAGACCAAGGCTTAAAAACATGGATGAGTTGATATTTATCAAGTATTACTCTAATTCACTTAAAAAGTTCATACTACATCAGGTTTTGCATCAATATTGAAGTGTGGAATTCTAATGACTGGCATTTTAATAGACTGCCTATCATCTTCAGCAATTTATTTCCACATAACTTTTATTTCTTTCTTTTTAAATACAGGTGTAACAAAACTTTTAAACAATGAAAATAAACCTAACTATATACAGGGTCCTTAACAGATATGCTTTTGTCAATACATTCACATTTTATCTAACAATTTTTTAAGTTTTAACCAAGCCATTTGTTTGTGTGTCATTCTTGAAGTTATAGTCAAAAATTCTCTACTACATACAGTTTTGGCCAATTATACAAATGTCCACAAATGATATAATTCTTTTATTTTTCCAATTTGAAGTAATAGTTTTCTTGCTATTGCAAGGAGGGACCAGAGATGGTACACTTGTTTACCTGGAGTATACGATACTGGTATCGGAGAGTTAAATAATAACAATGAGTCAGTCACTTCACATTTATCAGACCACAATGCTTTTATAAAAGATTTAAATTCCAGCCAAAAAGGGATTACGGTTTTACATTCTAAAAACGTATGCGCCCAGTCTGCACATACTGATTCTTCACATTTCCAGCATTCAGATATTTCATTTCCTGACATCAGTGCCACTTTATGAGGAGCAAATAAACTTTTATGAATGAATTTCCATGTGTAGATTTTCCAAAAGGAAGATGTATTACTAACTGATTTAAGTATTATTGTTTTCTCCTTTTCTGAAAATCTGATTTTATTAACTTTTTCTGCATAATTCCATCTTCAGCAATTTTCAAGAAAGATCAAAAGTTACACAAAGGAAAGGGCAATAATATGATGCTTATCAGGGACACTTGAAAAGTACAGACTAAAAGAGAAACCTCATCCGCAGAAATGAAACTATCTGTCCTGAAGTAGAACAGAACGAAAGGTGACAAGGAAAAGCAAGACCCTCTGTTCGTGACACGTCAGGAAAACATTTATTTATTTTTTTTAATGTACTTACAATTTGACTTAACAAAAAATTGTTTTGTTTCAAAATGGAATACTTAGCTATTCGGTTCCAATTATCTAGCATGGAATCAAATCTTTGGACTTCTGCTACTGTTTTGAAGGTTAGCAAAAAGCAAGAAGAGTTTTTATCAATTCATAGAAAGCTAAGAAAGCTATGACTTAACCACTACTGTTGATGGACTACTGTGAAACGGTCTGGCATTATCATCACAGTGCATTATGTTTGTTGAAATCGGAGTAAAAAAAAAAAATCAGTGCAGTAGCATGTGGTACATACAGCTGTAAAAGTGCATACAAGAGCAACAAGCTTGCTGTAATTTCACTTTACATCATAGGGTCATAGGTGTACACTAGGCTAACGGCCCTGGAGCCTATATAAGCCTAGCCCAAGAAACTTCCCGGCATCATGCCGCCCAAAGTTAAGTTCCCAGTGCCGCTGTCAAGCAAGGCCACTGAAGTGATCCCCGGGGTGAACTTCCTATTTGCCCACCCACTCAAGATTTTTCTTAAAAAGAGGGCCAGTGAAGTGCTCTGCTTGACGTGAATGGGAAGTTTGTTCCAGAGTATGGGAAGTCTCTGGGTTAGGAACCTGTCCCTCCAGCATGTTCTGTTTATTGTGGTAATGAGATTAAGGTCCCTGGAGCGTGTGGCATGGAGGGATTGGGATTTCTTTAGGTGTATATATCTAGCAGCTCTGGGCGAGACATGGCTTTGTAGGACACGCAGAGATGGCCTCTAAGTAGGCAATATGAGAGGGAGTATAGCTGGAGTTTTTTTGAGTCTGTCCTACAGGGCATGTGACTAAGGCCTAAGATTCTCTCAGTGAGGCATTTTTGTGGCCTTTCCAGTTGTTGTAGGTGTCTAGTGAGGTACATGCCAAATGGGGCATTGTATTCTAGAATAGGTCTAATGAAGGACGGAGAAGACTGGGATTATGACCTCTTTCTTCCTGGATGAGAAACCTTTTTTAATGAGATGTGCCACACAGAAGGACTTTCTGACTACAGTATCAATCTGGTTATCAAAGGAGAGGTTGCTGTCAACCTGTGTCCCAAAGTCTCTTATCACACCTTCGGTGTTTAGTGGACTACCGCCTATGTGGTAGTTCATGGGCACCAAATTTTTCCCAAAGGGAATAACAATACACTTTTTGGCATTGAGCTTAAGGCCATGGTTCTGGCACCAGTCACTGATGCCAGCGAGACCTTTTTGTAGGATGTCTACATCACTTGGAGAATCAATAATGGCTCCCAATTTGCAATCATCTATGAACTTGGTCAGCCAGAGTCCCTTTGTGTTAGCTTTAACTTCAGAGAAGTAGATGCCAAACAGGAGAGGACCTAGGACTGATCCCTGTGGGACACCACTTGGTCGGTAGTCAGATTTGGAGTCAGCTACTTTCACAGTGTGGGTTCCATCAGTGAGCCAGTTGGCAACCCATCTTATTACATAGGGGTTTATGCCTAGTTTAGTGAGTCTATCTAGGATTCCTGAGTGAGAGATCATGTCGAAGGCCTTGGCAGGATGTAGGCAGGCTGTGTGAACTACCTTGCCCTCATCCACAGCTCTGGTGACAGACACGAAGAAGTCTTATCAGGTTGAGCAGGCATGATCTACCTTTCACAAACCCATACTGCGTGGAGTCCAGAGTTTGGAGATTGCCTATGTCCTTATTTATAAGGTCCATAATGATGCACTCCACAGCCTTGCATATTAGACTCTTCAGGCTAATGGGGCGGTAGTTCCCTGGATCTGTAGTCATTCCCCACTTTGTGGTGTGGGATGACTGTAGCAGTGCATCATTTGGTAGGAACAAAGCCTGAAATGAGGCTGCAATTGAAAAGGGTACTCAGGCGTGGTGCCAGTTCACTTCATGTAGAACACAGCCAGGGATATTATCAGGTCCCATGGAAGCTGTATTCTTGGCTTTAGACAGTGCAGTTCTTACCTGTGTAGCCGTGATAATCGGGAATTGGCATTCCTCAGGTATTGTGATAGGCCCTTTAGTGGGTAAAGTTCACACTGAACCTGTTAACCAATATAGTGGCAATATTAGCTGATTCTGTATATATGTATTCCCATTGTGCTGTAACTCGGAGCAAATCTGAGTATTGCCATGCAGATTCTTGACATAACTATAGAATGCCTTGTGGTTGTCTTTAGAATCTGCAGCAATTTTGTTTTCATAGCTAGCTTTAGAGGATTTGATGATGGATCTCATTGTTTTGCTGAGGCTAACAAAGGAGTTTTTCCAGTCTTGGGGACTTCACCCTTTTCTGCAACAGTTTTTTCCTTCCGTTGTAGAGTTTGTTTATGGTGGGGGACCACCAGATTGGCTTCCTTTTTTTTTTTGGAGGAGAGCAGCTTGGTTCTGTTTGGTATGGCCCGTTCCATGCACTTGTGTATGTGCTCATACAGTGCATTGGTGTAGGATTCAGCAGTCATGCACCTATTTCCCATTTCCAAGGGCATCGTGAAGTTGGCCACCTCTGTTTTAGAAGCCCAAAACTGGCTTTGGAGAAGTTTTTTTTTACGGTGGTTTCCTTTGGGGGGTGGTGAGGGTGGGATGTGGATATCCATGGTGATTAGCTTGTGGTCAGATCTGACCAGGGAGAAGTTGATCACTGGTGTAGAGCAATGGTCACCCATGTTAGTAATGACCAGGATAAGGATGTTTCTACCCCTGGTAGGGATAAGAAGGAGTTGGTCCAGGGCATTGGAATTAATGAAATGCAGAAAACATTGAGCAAGTGTGCTGGTACAGAGCAATTCTCCCAGTTAATGGAGGGGAAGTTAAAGTCTCCCAGTATAAGGGTATTGGGTTCTACCCTAATATTTTCCAGTGGGTTTAGGAATGTGGAGTGGGAGTCTTGGGACATGGTGGGGGATCTATAGCAGGCTATAAAGTACAGTTGTGTACACCTACCATAAATGTAGATGTTCGAGTGTCTTAACTGTTGCAGTCATAACTGTAGGGTGATCCTGCCGGCAGGCAGCCCGAGGTCAGCCAGAATTCCAAAGTCTGGGTCAGGCGTCGGCTGTACCAGCAAGTACCCTGACGTCAGAACGCAGAGGTATAAAGCTGACAGCCGACACCATCTTCTCCAGCCTTTCTTGCCCCAGATGTCAGAAGCCCCCAAAAAATAAACCAAAAGGTGTCTAAAAAGGAACACAAATACACCACAAAAGAAGTGGAAGAGAAAACAAGCAAAATAAGAGGGGACTGGTGGGAGGGAAACACCGACTGCAACAGTGAAGACACTCGAACATCTACATTTATGGTAGGTGTACACAACTGCACTATGTTCTTCGTGTTTCACTGTTGCAGTCATAACTGTAGGGTAGAATCCCAAAGCTGTGAATGAGGGAGGAGGTTATGCAGAAGAAGGGGCAGCTAGAAGACCCTGCAAAACAGCACAGGCAAAGCCTGCCCTAGGCTTAGAATACAAAGGGAGATTATAGTGCTTAGAGAAAGTATGCATTGAACTCCAAGTGGCAGCTTCCAAAATGTCCTTGGTAGGAACTCCTCTGAGAAAAGCTGCTGAAGTGGCAGCTGCTCTAGTAGAATGACTTCTAACAGTACCTGGAATCTGTTTCCCATAGTGAGAGTAACAAAACCTTATTCCATGAGCAATCCATTTGGAAATAGTTTGTTTAGAAATAGCCTTACCTAGAGAACTGGAGGCATAAGAGATAAGCAATTGATCAGATTTTCTGAAATCTTTAGTCTTGTCCAGGTAAAATCGTAGTTGCCTGTGTACGTCCAAAGAATGTAAGATCCTTTCCCCTTTATTTTGAGGATTTGGAAAGAAGGTAGGAAGGTGAATAGTCTGATTTAGAGCCCCTTTAGAAATCACCTTAGGCATAAATGTAGGATTTGTCCTCAAGGAAACTCTTGGTGGAAGATAATGTATGGTTCCACAGCCATGAGAGCTTGCAACTCTGAAACCCTTCTGGCAGAAGTCAATGCCAATAAGACAGCTGTCTTCCAGGATAAGAACTTGATATCCGAAGCCGCAGCAGGCTCAAAAGGAGGCAAAGTAAGTTTCTCCAAAACATAATTAAGATCCCAAGCAGGAACAGGAGGAGTTCTGGGAGGTCTTAAACTCTTAGCTCCTCTCAAAAATTCAAAAAAAAAGAGTCAAGAGTAATTGTTACTTGCTGTTTCGTGGAGAGATCAGTTTCTGTTTTCATACATTTGGACTGTTTTTTTTGTGAACACTGGTCTCCTTAAGTTGCAGTTACCTCTTTGTTTTTTTGAATTTCTTGTCTCTTGTGTGGTAACTGCTCTACACGATGGATTCCTCTAATGTTGAACTTGATTATCGTCCGGAGTCGAGGAACAGTATAATTATTCCTAATGGACTGTTGCATCGCACTTTAAATCCTTTATTGGCTCTGGAGTTAGGTGGTTCCACTAATGACTCAATTCCTACCACGACAGATGAAGACTTAAGTGTATTCCATAAAATGGCTAAAGAACTCGAAGATAAACTGTACTTGCTCCAAAGGTATGCCTGGCAAAGGCAGCACCTTGAAGCCTCTTTACACTTTCACATCGTTCCTAGAGGCATGCGCGTGTTCTGTATGCCGTCCTATGGAGATAATCATCCGACCCTTTTGAAAAAGTGGCAAGACCTTAACATAGAGCAAGGCTACAGGTATATGAATTTATTAATTGAGTACTTTTCACCCTTAGAAAACAAACTCCGTGATGAAATAGACTCTATTCACAAAAATTTAAATGAACTTTTCAAATCTGAGTATTCCAGGAACAGACTACAAACTATTTTTACACAAGTCAATTCCTTTAGTGAAAAGTTAAGACAAACCAAATTTAAGAAACTACAACGAGACTTTAATGATTTTCAAACTAGTCAAATCTTTGTTTGGCCAAGAAACAATGTAACGCAAGTCCATCAACAGGATTCGGCACTTCCAGCGCAAACTCTTGATGACATCACTCGCTCTGTTCCAACTGCCGTCAGTTCAACTTTGCCGCCTTCTACGGCAACTGAAGCTAATGCGCCTAATACGGACAGTAATGGTACTTCAAAGTCGACTGTGATTTCCGATACCCACCCCCTAACCAACTGGCATTTTTTAACTTACCTAATGATACTCTCCTAGGAGCAAGACCTAAGACAGCTCAAGATCCAAACCGTTTTTTACCATATCCGGTAAAGCAACAGTTTCACGGCAGAGGCCGCTCGCACAGCAGAGGACCGAGGAAGCGGAAGATCTCCGGGGAGAGGTACGGAACCTCAAGAAAGCAGAGAATGTGACTGACTTGTTTGTTAATTTATCTTCTTATAATTTGGATCACTCTGACATAAGTCTGATTAATAAGGGTCTAAGTTTTATTCCTGCACAGTGCAGTAACTTAACTGACACCTTATGTGATTTGCGCCTTTTTTGCAGGAATGTGGCTCTGAAGTGGTTTTTTAAAAGTTCTATTGCTACACCTAGTAACAACTTTACAGAAAATGACCCTATGTCTTTAAAGCGAAAAAGTAATTTTTCACCTGCACTACCTCCTAATATAGAGTGTTTTCTAAAGGCTTGTGAAAAAGACTTTTACTCTCTGTTTTCTGGTGATAATAAGAGGATAGCCTATGTGAATTTAACGCCTAGTGAAGTTAAATCTTTAAACAAACTGAAAAAGTTAACTGATTTAACCTTCAAACCTGCAGATAAAGGTGGAGGTATAATCATCCTAAATACTTCTGATTATAATTCTCTTATGTTAAATATGCTGTCAGATTCAACTACTTATAAGGTTATTCCTTTGGATGAGGTTCATAAGATTATCACAGTAGTACATGACACCTTGTATGATTTACTTATGTGCAGGCAAATTTCCCCAGGTTTATATGATTATTTACTAATAGAGTACCCTACCATTCCAGTAATAAAAGGGTTACCTAAAACACATAAGAATGTAACCCCCCTACCTTTACGACCTATAGTGTCGGGTAGTAATTGGGTGACTGCACCTGTTTCCACTCTTAACAAACGGCTTCTTAGGCCTATAGTTAATGCTGTTCCTTCTATTTTAAAAGATACTCATCAACTTTTGGACAGCTTGGCTGAAGCTACTTTTGATATTACTAATAACAAGTATTATTTAGTAACCCTTGATGTAAAAAATTTATTCACTTCTATTCCCAATGACTTAGGACTTGAGGCCATCAGAGAACTGCTTGTTAGAGACACCACATTTAATGGTGATAAAATAATTCTAATTTGCCAGTTATTAGACTTGGTACTAAACAATAACCTGTTCTTATTTAATGATGATACGTATTTACAGACATGGGGGGTAGCGATGGGCACCCCCTGTGCGAATACGTATGCAAATTTAGTAGTCCTTAATTGGGAAAAGAAGTTTTTATTTAATCATCCCACGTTTAAATATGTGAAATTTTATAAACGTTTTGTGGATGATGTTTTCCTAATATGGCAGGGTACTCTTATAGATTTCGAACAGTTTCTGGAGTTCTTAGAATCCACTTCTTCTTATTTGAAATTCACAATGGAGGCCTCGGATAAATGTGTCCATTTTCTTGATGTTACCTTGAGGCTCACTGAACAAGGAACTGTTGTATCTTCTCTCTTTAGGAAACCTACCTGGACTAACAACTTACTTAAATTTGATAGTATGCATCCCAGGCACACGTTCCCTGGTATTATTAAAAGTCAGTTTATTAGGCTAACTAAGCTCTGCCAAACTGAACAATCTTTGTTGCTAAAAGTTGATAGAATGGAAACATTGTTTTTAAATAGAGGTTACAATTATGATTTGATTCATACTATCAAAGATAGTGTTTTGAGTCCCTTAGGGACAAATGTTCACGTAGCCAGGACACCTAATTTAGTTGTTCCATCAACAAATAAGCAAATTATAATACATAATAGAGTTTTGAGACTTCCATTTATTATTAAGTACACAAGTGATGTAAAATGTTTGGAACAAATTATACGAAAAAACTGGAATATTCTTACCATTGATGTATCAGTAACATGTTTAGTAGGGAACCATCCCAAGTTTCTTTATAAAAATTGTCCAAACTTGAAACAAATCTTATGTAAGGATTATCATGCTGTGTTTAAACATCCTAACGAGAGTGCTGGAACTGCCCCTTGTGGAAAATGTAACAGGTGTACTTACATTTGTTCAATTCCCTAATTTATACATCCTTCACTAAATTTTACATTTCAATTTAGAAGTCCTGCCACTTGCTCTACAAAAAATCTGGTGTACCTGGCTACTTGTACAAAGTGTACTTCTTTCTATATAGGCCTTACTAAAAGAAAACTTTCCGAAAGAATTTATGATCATCTTTATGAAATAAGGAAATCCTCAGAGACTAATGCTCTAGCTCAGCATATAAGTAAACATGTTGACCATACGTTTCGTTTTAGAGTGCTAGAAGTTATTCCACAGAACCCCAGAGGAAGTGATGCCAGTAATAGTCTTGCACTAGCTGAATTAAAATGGATTTTGAGATTTAACGCACACAATCATCCTGGCCTACACACCTCGGTGTCTATTAAACCTATTTTGAATAACAGGAAACGTTAATAAGTTGATTTCCTGAATACTATGAATTATCATTATGAATTCATCATCTAGCTTTTCACTATAGTTATGATTTACTATGTCCTAATCTAATGATTGTTGTAATTATTTTGTTGTGTATTCATATTTATAGGATCTCACAGTATTTTCTACTTTGATACGTTTTTGGTATTTTCTTATATACCACCTTACATATATAGATTTTTTTTGTTTGTATATTTTTACTCTTCAATCAAATACCTATTTATGCTAGATCATGGAACCTTTGGTTCTTTTAGATCTTTTAGATCTTTCAGATCTTTTATACTTCTTCATCTTTTCCAATCTGTAAATAGAGTATTTGAATCATTAAATAATAATTAATTAATTAAATAATAAATAAATGACCTGTTAATAACTTAGGGTTATACCTATTGCTTAGTTATTGAGTTTTGCTGTTTTTGCTTTTTAATGTTTGATTAAAGTATCATTTAATTCTAGTATTATTATTTACATTTCACATTATTTTTACATCACACATATTATTTTTACATCACACTTATTATATTATATTTATACTGTTTCTACATACACTTTATATTCATTTAGCTAAGCATATATTTATTTGTATACAGCATGTACCCAGTAGATTTTACATATGTATAGGTAGATATGCTGGTCGGTAGTTATACTTATGTATTATTTAAGTTACAACAGTTAGTATAATTTAAATTACAACCATTAGCACAATGACCTTACATATTTATTATCTGTAATTTATAACATCATCAGTTCACTATATTTAAAAAGTTCCTTTACTACTCTGTATGTGTTCAACGTTTGTTAAATAGTCGCGAATAGTGCAGCATGTGTATTCTCTTGTAACATTTCTTTGTTTAAGATCTATCAAATGTATATATATTTTTTTGATCAATTTTTTTGATCAATTTTTTATGCTAGCTTTCCACGCTAGTGCTTCACACCACCTCCTAGGCTAGCTTTCAACGCTTCCGTTTAAGACTGAGTTAAACGTTATTGTTCCCGCAACCCTAGAACATCATTTTCAGAAGTGCTTTATTAGGCTTTGGCACTATTTTAAATTATGCGCTTTCAGCATGCATTCATACAATCACTTAATGTTTATGCATTACTGTATTTTGTCTTATTTCAGCCTTGTGCTGAAATTGTTTTTGAAATTCTGTTTATTCATCCTACATACAAGTAGGTTTTATATCTTATAAGTTCAATTCACCTAGTAACATATTTGAGAATTAACTTTTTTAACTATGGTATTAACCAATGTCTTTATTTGTTTGTTTGGTTGTTTGCTTTTTATATACCATATAAATGTATGTGTGTTGGTCTAAATCTTGGTTCCTTTAAATACCTGATTGTATTAATTAATTAGTCATTAGATAGTTGTCTTGGCTAATTATTTTACTATATAAGCAAGCTAGTGGGTATAAATGTTATCTGAAGAAGCGTGGTTGTATCCACGCGAAAGCGCTTATCATCCCACTTGTTAAATTAAAGGTTTTTCTATTTTTATCGTTACTACTTTTACTGGATTTATTTTTTGGTCAAGAGTAATTGTTACTTGCTGTTTCGTGGAGAGATCAGTTTCTGTTTTCATACATTCCTCTCAAAAATTGTCTCACCAGCTGGTGAGAAAAAATGGAAGGATCAGTATTAAAATGAGCCGAGATAGCAGAAGCATGAATTTTGATAGAGGAAAAGGAAAGGCCTTTAAGCAGAAGGTCTGAGAGGTAAAGTAAAATGGAGGAAATATTAGGCAAAAGAGGATCAAAACCTCGATCCTGCATCCAAATACAAAATCTTTTCCATTTTGAAGCATAAGATTTTCTAGTGCTAGGCCGCCTAGCTTCTAAAAGAACATCCAAAACTTGTTTGGGAAGAGAAGGAATCAGAGGCCCTTGAAGAGCCAAGCTGCTAGGCAAAGAGTCTTGATTTGAGTGTGTTGCATCTGACCCTGATGCTGGGACAGAAGAGAAGGGATCAGAGGAAGAATCCAAGGAGGTTCCAAGAATAGGTGTTTTAAAGTTGGATACCAAAACTGCCGAAGCCAATTTGGAGCTATCAAAATGATAGTCTTGGGTTTGTCCTGTTTTATTTTCAGTAATACCAAAGGCAGAAGAGGAAGAGGAGGGAAGGCATATCCCAAAAGATTCCTCCAGCTGAATGACAGGGCATCCACTTTCCAAGCTGTTATGTGGAAGGACCTGGTGCAAAAGAAAGGCAACTGATGATTGAGACGGGATGCAAACAGATCTGAGGACAACCCCAAACTGCAGTTATTCTGCTGAATAAGTTGGGGTCCAACATCCATTCGTGAGGATCCAAAAGATTTCTGCTTAGGCTGTCTGCTAAGAGGTTCTGATTTCCTGGAATGAACTGAGCTTAAAGATGCAGATTCAGATTTAGAGCTGTGTCCCATAAATTCATGGCTAGTCTGCAAAGGGGGTAAGAGTGAGAGCCCCCTTGCTTGTTTATGTACCACATGACTGTGGTATTATCTGTACGAATCAGAGGAGGTCCTGGTTTCAAAAGAGTCTGGAATGCTAGAAGAGCATTTTGGACTGCCAACATTTCCTTCAAGTTGATGTGCCAGAGTAGTTGCTTCTTTGTCCAAGAGCCCTGCTGGCCAATGTCTAGAAAATGAGCTCCCCAAGCATAATCCGAAGCGTCCGTGGTTATGATCCGAGAAGGTTAAGGCAGACGGAAGGGATTCCCTTCGTTCAAAGCACAAGCCCTGGACCACCAAAGGAGCTCCTTTTGGATGCAGGGAATCAGTGGAATCATTGCGTCTAGACTGTGGTAATGCTGAGACCATACACTCTTTAGGTACCATTGAAGTTTTCTCATATGAAGCCTTGCATTTGGAATCAACAGGATGCAAGAAGCCATGTAGCCCAAAGCCTGCAGGAATTTCCTTGCAGTGAGCTGAGGTAAAGTTGCCAAGGTTTTGAAAATTGAGGCCAGCTGTAATTGTTTTTCTGGAGTGAGGAAGGCCCTTTGCAGGCTTGTGTTTAGAAGAGCTCCCAAAAAAATCATTTGCTGAGAAGGGATCAAATGTGACTTTTTTGTGTTCACTGAAAATCCGAGTAGTAGTAGAAGACGTTGAACAAAATCCAGATGTTGAAGTAAAAGGTCTTTGCTGTCCGCCCGAATAAGGCAGTCGTCCAGAGAGGGGTAAATTTGAATCCCCTGGAGTCTGCAATAAGCTACTACTGGAGCCAGACACTTGGTAAAGATTCTGGGCACAGTAAATAAACCAAAAAGCAGTACAGAGAATTGAAAGTGCCTCGAACCTGCCTTGAATCTGAGGTATTTTCTGCGTTCCTGCCTGATGGGAATGTGTAAGTAGGCTTCCTTTAAGTCCAATGTCACAATCCAAGCATCCTGGGAGAGCATTGGAAGAAATTGTTGTAGAGTAAGCATCTTGAATTTTGGAATTTCCAGAAAGGTGTTTAATACTGAAAGGTCCAAAATAGGTCTCCATGAGCTTTGTTTTCTTGGGACCAGAAATAGTCTGGAGTAAAAACCTTTTCCCATCTGTGAAAGTGGAACAGGTTCTATGGCTCTCATGGCCAATAGAGCGTCCACTTGATTTAAGGCCTCTGACCATTGATGTTTTGGCAGATCCGGCCAACCAATAGACCTTGGCAGAGTGTGAAAGTGGAATTTGTAACCTCTTAAAATCACGTCCAAAACCCATTTGTCTTGGGTAATAGGAGTCCAATTTTGGTAAAAAAGAGAAAGTTTTCCTCCGAGAGGGGCTTCCAGGCAAAGAGGACCTGTAGCCCAACAGAGAGAGTCATTGGGTCTGCTTCCTTTGTGATTGAGATCTGTCTTCTCCCCTTCTAGGGGATGAAGCAGTCCATTGTCTGGACCTGTAAGAGGCCTGAGCCTGAGCCCGACCTCTGGAGCGTCTATATCTTCCCCTTTGAGGCCTGTCAGACGTGGGAAAGGACCAATTTTTGGAGGGCCAATTTCTAGTAAATCTAGGAGGCTGAACTTGTAAGAAATCTTTAACAGTCTGCATAGATTTCGCCTTACCCTCCATCTTTTTAATAACCTCCTCAGCTTTAGATCCAAACAGAACATCATGCTGAACAGGGGCATCTAACAATTTAGCCTTAACTTGCTCAGGCAAATTCTGCTCTTGAAGCCAAGCATGTCTCCTGATAACAGTACCAGAGGCTGCGGCCCTACAAGAAGCCTCCAAGGCATCAAAACCACAATGTAAACTATGTTTGCTAACTTGTTCAGTTGCATGCAATACATCCTGTAATTCCTTATCCTCTGCACATGCAGGAAAGGTAGAAAGTTTTTGTTTTAAAACAGACAAAAGAAATTGCTGATACTTGAACATATGAAACTGGCAATTTAAAGCTCTAATAGAAAGAGTAGCAGAAGTATACACCTTTTTGCCCCATCTGTCCAAGGCATGAGAATCCTTTTCAGAGGGAATAGGATTTTTAGCTGAAGCGGCCTTAGCAGCCTTGGAACCCTGAGAAATAGTTTCAGGATCTGCTGAAGGGTTCTTGAACAAAAATTGATGGGAATCAGGGACTCTATAAAATCTATCCGGCTTAGAAGGAGGAGGCGGATAAGAGTCAGGATTCAGGTTAGCTTCAGAGAAAGCATCATCCACAATATCAAGAACAGGAGGAATAGCCAAAGGTCTGTGTTGTGGGAGAAGGAGAAATTCCCTAAGTCTCCTCTTGGAAGCGGAATAATCCTGACCTTCCCAATGAAAATGCTCTCTCATCTCATGCAAGGTTTCCCCAAAAGAAAAATCTTCAGGGGGAGAAGCAGAGGGAATAGAGTCCTCTGCATCAGAATCCTCATAAGGAGGAAAAGAGTAATCCTGCTCAGAGGAAGAGACTGAAGACACAGAAGCCTGATCAGAGGAATCATAACGAATATCCTGTCTAGGCCTTTTTTCAGGAGGGGGGTGAGAACCCCTAATCATAGGAAGCAAGTCTTCAGCCATCCTTAACAATTGCTTTTGGGTCTTGGGAGCTGAATCCGAAGAAGCTTGAGAAGAAATCCTTGGCTTAACAGGAGTCTTTGACTTTGCCTTTGTCTTTGTAGTAATAGTGATATGAGAAGGCCTGAAAACCCCTTCAGAAGCCGGTACCTGCACAACGGTTCCGGACCCATCTGAAGGAGCGATGTCCGAAGGTCCTGCAGCAGATAAAATACTGGGCCTAGTTGGCTCCCCATGGGAGTCCGTGTCGGCCATCGGTTCCGCAGTGGCTGACGACAGGGGCTGCAAAAGCGCCTCACTGACGACTGCCGAACCCGAAGCTGGCTCCGGCTACATAGAATCCTGTTTGGACCTCGGAGGCCTATCCTTGTCCTTGCGCTTTTTGTGAATTCCGGTTGTCGGTAAAGTATCCGACGACATCCTGTAGAACATCCTGGAGAACATAGACATCTGTGCAGTGACTGAGACCTGGTTCAAGGCTCCGAAGAGCACCCCAGCACTACCAGGCTATAATTCATACCACACCTTTCGGCCCTTAAACTTGGACCAAAGCACTACCGTCTACCGAAATAATTCAAGGCCCAATCGTACCTACGCTTAATAGTACGAGAATTAAACCTGGCACAAAACAGACAGCAAGAAACGTCGTGGTCAGGGCCTAAGCAAGGAAGACAGTAAAAGTGGAAATCTTTATGAGGTATTGGTTTTCCACACGATATATAATTATTAACTTTTTCTGACAACGGAGGAGCAAGAAAAAAAAGTTTCCCCAACGGGGTACTTAGCTTGAGAAGAGAAGAAGTCGTCTTCGGACCGACGACAAGCAAAGCACGTTGTCCGTGAATCCGCCAACCAACAACTTGCGAGCTGCTTTCCACCGCACGGCAAGAAAGACTGGAGAAGATGGCATTGGCTGTCAGCTTTATACCTCTGCGTTCTGACGTCAGGGTACTTGCTGGTACAGCCGACGCCGGAACCAGACTTTGGAATTCTGGCCGACCTCGGGCTGCCTGCCGGCAGGATCACCCTACAGTTATGACTGCAACAGTGAAACACGAAGAACATCCTGTTTTACCCGATGTATCTCTGATGTGTTCTGTTGGGCTACTAGTCTGGAGGTGTGCATATCCTTTATGAATATGGAGACACCAATGCCTTTAGTGCTTTGGTCCAGGTTTAAGGGCCAAAAGGTGTGGTACGAATTATAGCCTGGTAGTGCTGGGGTGGTCTTCGGAGCCTTGAACCAGGTCTCAGTCACTGCACAGATGTCTATGTTCTCCATTTTAAGGAGTGCTTCAAGCGAGTGCATTTTAACATTTAGACTTCTAGCACTGAGTAGCATAACCCTCAGATTTCGTTTGCTTGTAGTTGTTATGGTGGTAATTTTGTCTTTAGGCCATTGCCTAAAAAAAGGCACTATTGGGGTGGCAAGAGCCTTGGCCAGTATCCGGAATCCCTGAGGTGACAGGTGCAGGCCATCTCTGGCAAAGCATCGAGGTCTGTAGATCATGTCATCCCAGGCAGACAGACAGACAGACACTGGATCCCCTTAGAATGATACCAGAAACTTAGCCAATTGTTGAAGTCAATAATTTTCTGCTTGTACTGTGGTATCATTCTGGGAGAGGATAGGTTGCTACTCAGAGCTAGGGTCATACCTGCCTGGGCTACAATATCAGAGAGCTCCTCTATGTCCCTCTCTTTTCATGTAGTCCAGGGAGGTACGTCTCAGGTCATTCAAACCAAAATGGACAATGACAGTGTCATATTTGTACCTGTTGTGGAGTGACCTACGTGCATGCGTTATGTGGCGGATCATGGCACCCCGAAAGGAAGCTGACTACAACTTTCTACTTATTCAACCTAGTGAGTGGGACATCAGTGTAGCTTACTATTGAGTCATCTATGACTAATGTATTGGGTAAGTTGTTTTGCCTTATGGGCTTTGGCTGAGTGGCACACTGTTTATGCGAGTTACGTGTCTCATGGTTTGTGCTGGGATGTGGTGGTTGTTTGTGTTTCTGCCTTGGAGGTCTCTGGGCAGATTTTTATTGAGAGCCTCTGTGGAAGTAGGTGTGTGTTTTGCGTTACTATGTGAGGGTTGTGGTGGTGTACGTTTTGGAGGGCTATGTGTTGAATGAGGTGTGGTGCAGGTGTTATCCTTGACTGGCTAATCCAGTCTTGGCTGAAGAGTGCTTGGCTTCCAATTTGGCTATATATGTGCATCTCTCACAAGTCACAGTGTTGGGAGGTAAGAGGAGAGGGTTGTCTGTGTACATGAGGCAGTTGCTACACTGCCTCAGGATGCCCAAGTTCACCACGTTGACAGGAGAAAGCACAAGGTACTGACCTTTGATATGAGCTCAATATATTAAGTACTGAAGCCTTTTACAGGAAAAATGTCACTCAAAGTGTCAGAGTCTGTACAGAGCACTGCCAAACATTCAAGGTGAAACCAACACTTAGACCCTGAAAATTTAAGGATGAAGTATTTCGGCAGATATTCTAAAGTTAGGAAGAAATCAAGCAGTACTTACTGAAAAATAAAGAATTAGCTTGTCAAGAATTATGAAAAGAGGGGAGTCACATAAATGGCTACTGCCTGGCTACTACTAATGCTGGTCTCAGCACAGCTTCACTCTGTTGGGATACAACACTCCTTTCCTTCTGCTCTCACCAAAAGCAAAATGTTAGCACCAATCCCAAGAAGAAAAGCAGTCAAACATCAGTATTACACACAAGTGGCCATCTTTGGTGGTCTGGGCAGGACAGATCATGGATATAAGTGGCACAATGGGCAGTGTTGCCATGTCACAGCACTTGCTTTTCACGTTCATAAGATGCAATGCATTCTCTGAGGTGTTTGCATTACTCCTTCTGTCAGTGTGGGTTTTATCCAGGTGCTCTAGTTAACTCCAACACCCCAAAGGCATGCCACAAGAGAAATTAAGTTCCTTCAGTTTGCTTTAAAGTAAGAATGCAGTGTCAGTGTGTGCGAGCGTGAGCAAGTGTGTGTGTGTGTGTGTGTGTGTGTGTGTGTGTGTGTGTGTGTGTGTGTGTGTGTGTGTGTGTGTGTCTGCACACGCGCATGTGAGTGTTTCTAATAGAGCTGGCTTGTCAGGGGCAGTGCAAGTGCATGTATTATTCATGAACAAACAATACTGGCAGGCAAATTTTCAAGATCAAAAACAGCAAATCATCTTTCATAAAATAAGTCATAAAATGCATCAAAAAACCATCTAGGCACTCAAAGCTTCACATGGCATCACTCAGGACTGTATAAGTGATTTAGTACAGGTCTCTGCCATAATCTGAAACCATTATCTCTCACATGTGGATGCTGTAGTTTGCGAAGCTGAGACATTGTGATCATTATTTCATTCACTTTCCACAAGGTCAAACTTAAGAGGTGTGTACAGAAGTTCATGACAGCTTGTACAGGGGCAATGTATTGCCTACGAGAGACAAGCTGAATTACATTACTATGATCTTTATTTTTTCACTTTCTTTATAACCAAAATCAGAATAATAATAATATATAGTAAACTTACTCCAGCTTGTTGCCCCTAAACACTATACTGCAACTACAAGTAATAGTAAAGTACAGTTGTGTACACTTACCATAAATGTAGATGTTAGAGTGTCTTCACTGTTGCAGTCATTACATTTGGGGTAATCTGCTGGCAGGTTGCCCTCAGTCGGCCTGAATAACAAAGTCTTGGGTCCTGCGTCGGTTGCTGTCTCCTCTCTTCCATGATGTCAGGTCGTCAGGGGTATAAAACATGCAGCCGAAGCCATTTTAATCAGTTTTTCTTGTCCCAGATGTCAGGTGCCCCCCAAATGGGGAGCAAATATTCTCTCTCTTATATATATATATATATATATATATATATATATATATATATATATATATATGGGTCCGCCTGACAACGTCAACAGCTCAGAACACCGACGCCAGAAGATAGACAAATGAGAAGACCGACGGATGAAAACACAGATGCTGAGAACACAGACATGGGAAAAGGCTGTTTAAGTATGCGGTAGTGACGGACGTTAGGGTGCGAGTAAGGTAAGTGTGCGATATTGACTGTCTGTAGGGATAGGGGTGGGTTAAGTGAGTTAGGGTTAGGGCGCGGGTTAGGTAAGTGTGCGGTAGTGATAGTCTTTGGGTTACGGGCGGGTTAAGTGAGTTAGGGCTAGGGCGCGGGTTAGGTAAGTGTGCGATAGTGACGGACCTTAGGGTTAGGGTTTGGGTCAAGGTTGTAGATAGTTGTGTATGTGAGGTTTAGTGTGGGTTTGTAAGGATTTTGGTGTGCTTGTGTTTTGTGTGTGTGCTTTTTGGACAGGGGATTTGTTTTGTTTGTTGATTGTCGTTATTATGGTGTGTTGGGCATGTGAGGTTTCATGTTTGTGAACTGTCGGTTATGTGGTGTCAGTGATTTCGTGTTTGTGAACTGTCGGTTATGTGGTGTCGGTAAACTGGTTGTCGATGTTGTGGCTTGTCGACCTTGTCAGGTAGACCCATATATATATATATATATATATATATATATATATATATATATATATATATATATATATATATATATATATATATATAAGAAAGAAGGGGGCTGGCGGGTGGTTAACCCGGACTGCAACAGTGAATACACTCGAACATCTACATTTATGGTAAGTGTACACAACTGTACTATGTTCTTCGTGTTTCACTGTTGCAGTCATTATATTTGGGTGGAATCCCAAAGCTATGATGGGAGGATGGAGTTATACAGCATTAGGAGCAGCTATAAGGCCCTGCAGGACAGCTGTGGCAAAGCCTGCCCTGGATTTAGAAAACAGAGGTAAATGGTAATTTTTGGTGAATGTATGAACTGATTTCCAAGTAGCAGCTTCTAGAATGTCTCTGGTAGGAACCCCTCTGAGAAAAGCTGCAGAAGTAGATGCAGCCCTGGTGGAATGGGATCTGATCCCCTTGGGGACAGGTTTACCATGGTGCATGTAGCAGAAACGAATACAATGGCTTATCCATTTTGAAATAATCTGCTTAGAAACGGTATTTTCCTCTGCTCCTGCAGCAAATGCCACCAGTAGTTGCTCAAACTTTCTTAGAGATTTTGTCCTGTTTAAGCAGAAAATTAGTGGTCTGTGTACCTCCAATGAATGCAGAATCCGCTCCCCCTTGTTCTGCAGATTTGGGAAAAAAGTTGGCAGATGAATCGTCTGATTAAGAGTCACACTGGATACCACCTTAGGCATAAAGGATGGATTGGTCCTGAGGGCCACCCTGTCCGGATAAAAGATAATGAAAGGCTCCACTGACATGAGAGCCTGTAGTTCTGAAATCCTTCTAGCTGAAGTGAAAGAAATGTTACGTCTGCAGTAGCAGCTGGTTCAAAAGGAGGTAGGGCGAGTTTTTCCAGCACAAAACTGAGGTCCCATGCAGGAGTTGGTGCTCTCCTGGGAGGTCTCAAATTTTTGGCCCAACGGAAGTACTGCTTTAGCAGGGGATGCGAAAAGAGAGGAGGCTATGTGTTGTAATGAGCCGAGATGGCAGAGGCATGGATTTTTATAGAAGAAAAGGATAAGGCCCTTGTGAAGCATCTCAGTTAAATATTGCAGAATCTGAGGAATATTGGGCATTGCTGTGTTTATTCTTTGTGCTTGGTTCCAGGCACAGAATCTTTTCCATTTATCCGCATAAGATTTTCTAGTACTAGGCCTTCTAGCCACCAAAATGACATCCATCACAGGTTTACTGAGAGATGTGACTGGTGAAATTAGTTGATTAGCCATACTGCAATATTCAGGGTTTGTAGCAGAGTGGGCAGAATTTGATAGTTCTGCTGAGACAATAGATGAGGTGAATGAGGCAGGTACCACGGAGGAAGGTGTGACATTCCATAGAAGCGGGTACCAGTGTTGGCAAGGCCAGTCTAGAGCAATCAGAATCATTTTCGTTTTTTTCTGTCTGACTCTTAGTAAAACCTTGGAGAGCAGAGGCAGAGGGGGAAAGGCATAGACTGATAGGTCTTTCCAGCTGAAGGATAGAGCATCCACTTTCCAAGCTTTTTTGTGATGAATTCTTGTGCAGAATTTGTCCAACTGATAGATCTTTTTACCTCTCCCCAAAACTATGTCTGGGCTCTCCCATTTTTGTGTCAACATGCTGAAGATTCGTGGATCCAGTTTCCATTCGTGTGGGTCCATAAGATTTCTGCTTAGTTCATCTGCCAGGGTATTTTGCTTTCCTGACAGGAATTGAGCTTGTAGATGTATTTGGTAAGTCAAGGCTGTGTTCCACAAGGCCATGGCTAGTCTGCAAAGGGGGTAGGAGTGGGTACCCCCTTGCTTGTTTATGTACCACATAACTGTGGTGTTGTCTGTCTATCAGTGGTTGTCCTGGATGAAGGAAGTCCTTGAAGGCTGTCAGAGCATTCTGTAGAGCTAGCATTTCTTTCTGGTTGACATGTAGGTGCATTTGATTTGGGCTCCATTTGCCCTGAATGCATCTCCCTGCCAGATGGGCCCCCCAAGCATAGTCTGATGCATCTGTAGTCAGGGTTTGGGTGGCTGGGGGTAGAATGAATGACAGTCCCTTGTTCTGGTGAAAGGCCTCTGCCTACCACAGGAATTCCTGTTGCAGGCAAGGAATGAGAGGTATCTTTGTTTCCAGGCTTTGAAAATGTTGACTCCATAAGCTTTTCAGGTACCACTGAAGTTTCCTCATAAGCAGTCTTGCATATGGAATTAGTAGAATGCAGGAAGCCATGAACCCCAAAGCCTGCAGAATTTGTCTTGCAGATAGCTGGGTTTTTGTGGCCACTTGTTTGAAGTATGTTATCAATTGAATTTGTTTGTCTGGCGTGAGGTAAGCCATCTGGGCAGTTGTATTCAAGCTTGCACCCAGGAATGTAATTATTTGAGAGGGTACCAGTTGTGATTTCTTTTCATTTATGGTGTACCCTAGGCATGTTTTGAGCCTTTGTACAAATGCCAGATGTTGTAGAAGAGTGTCCTTGTTTTCTGCCTGAATTAGACAATTGTCCAGATAAGGATAAATTTGAATGTTTCTTTGTCTGCAAAATGCAATCACTGGTGCCAGGTACTTTGTGAAGACCCTGGGCACAGTAGATAAGCCAAAGGGTAGTGCAGAGAACTGGCAATGCAAATAGCCTGCTTTGAAGCGGAAGTATCTTCTGCAAGATTTCCCGATTGGGATATGCAGGTAAGCCTCTTTTAAGTCTAGAGTTACCAACCAGGCATCCTTGTCTAGCATAGGCAGCAACTGTTATAGAGTCAGCATCTTGAATTTTGGAATGTCTAGGAAGGTAATCAGAATGGATAGGTCCAGAATTGGACGCCATGATTTGTCTTTTCTGGGTACCAGGAAAAGTCTTGAATAAAAACGTTGTCCTTTTTCCTCTTCTGGTACTGGTTGAATAGCCACCATATCCATGAGGGACATGACTTGTTTCTAGGCCTCTGCCCACTGATTTGGAGGCAGATCTGGCCATCCGTTTGGAACGGGCAATGTGTGGAAATGAAATCTGTATCCCTGGGATACTATATTTAAGTCCCATTTGTCCTGGGTAATTAGATGCCAATTTTGAGCATGAAGTGCTAGTTTTCCCCCCAAAGGGACTGCCAAAAGATAAGTGCTTGGAAATGGCAGAGGAAAGTCATTGAGACCGTTTACTGTAGGGGGGTGCTTTGCTACTTTCAGATTTGGAGGTGGAGGCACCCCACTGTTTTGTTCTGTAAGTTCCTTGTGACTGAAACCTGGAGCCTTTGGAGTGTCTGGGTTTGACCTGAGTGGTTCTGCTGGGCACTGGAAAAGGACCAATTCTTAGTAGGCCAGTGCCTACTGAACCTGGGTGGCTGCACTTGCAAGAAATCTTTTACCGTTTACACAGATTTAGCTTTGTTTTCCATCTTTTTCAAAACTTCTTCTGCCTTATTAACAAACACACTGTCCTGCTGTAAAGGAGCACCCAACAATTTAGCTTTAACATGATCAGGCAGATTTTGCTCCTTGAGCCAAGCATGCCTTATCACAGATCCAGTTATGGTGGCCTTGCAACAGGCCTCCAAGGAATCAAAACCACATTGCAAAGTATGCTATCCAACTTGTTCAGCTGAATGCAATAAATCTTGTAACTTTTCCAC
Source organism: Protopterus annectens (assembly GCF_019279795.1). NCBI lineage: Eukaryota > Metazoa > Chordata > Ceratodontiformes > Protopteridae > Protopterus > Protopterus annectens. The sequence continues at coordinate 714,281,458 of NC_056741.1, read as the reverse complement.
ACAATCAGAAATCAACATCATTTTCTGTTTAAGTAAGCCCATGACATGCTGTTGATATTTAAGCATATGAAATTGACAATTTAAAGCCCCGATTGCCAGGGTTGCAGATGTATAAACCTTCTTACCCCATCTATCCACCGCCCTGGAGTCTCTATCAGAAGGGGTAGGATTTTTAACAGTAGAAACCTTAACACCCTTGGGACCCTGAGAAATTGTTTCAGGGTCAGCAGTATGATTTTTGATAAGAAACTTGTGTGAGTCAGGAACCCTGTAATATCTGTCTGGCTTACTAGGAGCTGGAGGCAGGGAATCAGGAGCCATGCTGGATTCCGAGAAAACATCATCAACAATGTCTAAAACAGGAGGTATAGCCAAAGGCCTATGCTGAGGGAGAAGAAGAAAATCCCTAAGCCTACTTTTGGATTCTGAAAAATCCTGACTCTCCCAATGAAAATGTTCCCTTAATGTATGCAAAGTTTCTCCACATGAAAAATCCTCAAGAGGACAAGCAGAAGGGATGGATTCTTGTGCATCAGAGTCCTCATAAGGGGGAATAGAAAATTCCTGACCAGAAGAGGAATCGGAAGAAATGGAAACCTGATCTGAAGATTCATAATCAGTGCCTTGCCTAGGCCTCTGAGTAGGAGGGGGTTGGGAACCCCTGATCAAAGTAATTAAATCCTCAGCCATTTTGATCTTTTGTTTTTTAGGCATAGGGGCCTGAACACGTGGCTCATATATAAGTTTTTTTAGATGGCGTTGGTTCAATATACAAATCTATAGGCCTGAAAACACCCTCAGAAGCTGGTGCTTGCTCAGCAGCTCCGGACCCATACTTGGAAGAATCTCGCGGCATACCGGAATCCAAATGGGTCTCGTTAGAGGCCTGCGAATCAAAAGTAGCGGGCATCAGGGGCTGCGAAAGCACGTCACAGAGTACCGGCGAACCGGCAACTGGCTTAGGAAAAGCTTCGTTGTTGGTTTTGGACCTCGACGGTCTGTCTCTGTCTTTTTCATTGTGTTTTTTTGTGAATTCTGGTAGTCGGATTGCTAACAGACGACATTTCAGGATAGTTAAATCTTGAGCCAAAGTATTTAGAAGCAAAAATATACAGACGCTTAATAGTGCGCTTGTTAAGTTTAGCACAAAACCGACAGCAAGGCACGTTGTGGTCAGGGCCTAGGTAAGGAATACAGTACAAATGAAAATCCTTATGAGGTATTTGCTTCCCACAAGTAATACAATTACTAACTTTTACTGACATCATTAAGGAGCAAGAAAAAGTTTTCCCAACAGGGTACTTAGCTTTAAGTTGAAGACTTCGGTTCTGAAACTCGAAAACAAAAATTTCAGGAGTCAGCCGACAGGCACTTGCGATCTGCTTCTGCTTCGGGCACTGTGCAGCAAGAACGATAGATTAAAATGCCATCTGCTGCATGTTTTATACCCCTGACGACCTGACGTCATGGAAGAGGAGACAGCAACCGACGCAGGACCCAAGACTTTGTTATTCAGGCTGACTGAGGGCAACCTGCCAGCAGATTACCCCAAATGTAATGATTGAACAGTGAAACACGAAGAACATCCTGTGCACGTTTCTGAAGTTTGATTTTAAGGAAAGTTTAAGAAACAATGACTGCATTATCCCAGTACATCTTTTGGGGGTCAGAGTAAGGAGGCATGCAGCATATGTATATCGACCAAGCAAAAAGCTGACATAAGTTCCTTTGTTCTTTCACATTTATCCCAATCTAGCATCAGAGAGTACACAGAAGGCTTCTGTCTTTTGGGGTTACGGGCAAGGAGGCATGCTGTGTACCCACATGAATGCAGCAATATTTATACAGAACTGTGAACATTACTACTTCCATTTTCATCACAATCAAATCACCAGTCAGGTGCTCAGAAGTTTCCTTTCTTTTTGTGGAGAAGTGGGGCAGATTCTCATCCAAGATATGATTTATGTGCCCTCACAAGCCATTTGTCTTCTTAGTTTATGGGTAACAATTCAGTTTACTGTTAACTACCTACTGTTTTGTCAGCTTTTGAGAACTAAGCCATAGACACAATTTAACTCTTACTTGAAAAAAACTTCTATCCTTAGTCATGATTTTTGTTGAGGCCATCATGAGATCACGGGACATGGAAAAAAGCTCTGAAATTCACTTCGGATCATCCAGAACACCACAGCTTCTGTGGCAGACTACCCCCAACTTATTTATGTGCTGAAATCCCTCCACACGCAGTTTATTTCCTTACACAGTCACAGTCCAGTCTTGGCCAGTTAGGATGTGTTGAAACTGCAGAAAAATTTGAAATGTAAGACAAAGACTAAGAAAACAAGACAAAAGTAATCTGGATGCTGTGGGAAAGCAAAGATGGGGAAAAATAAGGGATGGCAATGGTGCATGAGCTAGGGTATACAGACAGTATGGGGAGGGGAGCAAGGGAAGCTTTATCTAGAGTTCCGTATTACCCAGGGCTGCCCCAGCAATTAATGTATATGGTATTTTAAATGTATACTTCTGTCCACGGCTTGTCAAAAGGGCTGGGGCTAAACAAAAGTAGTGTGTTTCTAAGTTATCTTGCGAGTCTGGCCTATTTTTCAATAAATGGCAGTAAGCAAACGTGGCAACACTAGATATGGAAAAAGCATGGATGCAGACCTCACTGACAGTGGAAGTTAATCAGTGTGGGTATATTCTGTGTAAAGACGGACAGACACTAACATCCACAGGGATGAACACCTGTAGTATTAATTACTTTACTTATAAACACGAAACATCTTTATGAAACATTACTTACGACACAATCATACATTTACATAAATGAAAACAAACCACACTGACACAATCCTAGTTGAAAGCATTTTATGTCACAAACCATACTGACACTCCCAATTGCAAACATTATACATCACTTATCTGCCAAAACACTTTCAGTCAAACATTACACAGCTAATTTAAGCCCGGTCTTCTTTTAAACTTCATTCATTCCCTGTATATATTGTTGACAATTCATTCCCTGTATATATTGTTGACAATTCCCATTTTTTTCTATGTAGTTTGCTCCCTCCCTTTTCTAAAGATCTCAATTCCAGTTGTTTTATCTGTGTTACTATATGTACTACTTCTAGTATAGTTGGTTTAGGATTTTCATTTTCTAGTAATTTTTTTTTTTTTGGTAGCCACTATAATTAAACCAGCAGGGCCTTAGCATGTCTGGGCAATTCAGATTCTGTATCACAGTTCTGAAAAATCATCTCCCTCATCACACCAATCCTCCCAATAAGCATCTCCGACAATGCATTCCTCAGGGAATCCTTAAAGTCCGTCAACTCACCACACTCCCAGGAAATATGTTCCCAATTACCTCCTTCAATATTTGTGGTCTACCCGAGGAAAAATTCTCAGGAGCCTACTTGGGGTATTAAAAACATCTATGTAAACATTCCCAAGATAAAATTCAAAATCTTCTAGAATTTGCTGCATATTTAGAGGACACACACACACACATATATATATATATATATATATATATATATATATATATATATATATAGATATATATAGATATAGATATATATATATATAGATATACATATACACACACACACATGTGTATTACATATATCACCCCATTGTTTCTTTGTGAATTGCTTATTCAGTCTCTTCCAAATCCTTTTTACCCTACTCTGATTCTTACAGTTATCGTGCAATATTTATTTACCCTTCTAATTATTCCATTTTAGATGGCAGCTTCTGTTCTAGACTACTAAAAACTCTACCAGTGCTGATGTTTCATTTAAGACCCCCTTGTTTCTCTTTGTCTATACTCGAATATCAATTTTTGATTGCAAAGGCAGGCAATCTCTATCCTACCGTCCAAATAAATTCTTGCCCTCTTCCCAGTCTCTTACTTTTCCTTCTCTAGTTATTTGCTCCCAATACCTTGATTTCTTTGCCAGTTTTCACCAATAAATTCCTACTGTCTCCATCCCTAATTGCAGTCATCCCTACCAGCAGAATATTTCTCCATTCCTGTGTTAGCTTGATTCTTAGGATACTTTCTGCTACTTTACAGCTATACTACTCTGTACTATTGTTATTGTCTTTAAGGCCTGCATCCAAAATACCACTCTCCCCTTATTTCTTGAGCCCCCCCCCCACTTAATCATCATTATTGTCAATTCCCACTTAGAATTACAATTTTTAGCTTGTACTATGCTTAGAGCCTTAACTGTGTAGGTATGAAATAACCCTTTAAATTGCGTAATCCCAATCCACCCTGTTCTACTGGAAGAATCATCTTATCCCACTTGATTCTTGCCGTCTTCCCCTCCCAGATACAGACCTTCAGCTGTTTAGTAACGGCTATCCACAACTTCCTCTGGTTGACAAAAATATGCCTAAACTATCTATAAGACTAATGGGACTAAACACATTTCAACTGCTTATATCTTACTATCCATATAACAAAGTTTCCACTTTCTCAACAAAATCATTTTAATCCACACTTCTAGATACTTCCGTTTTATCATGTCCTCATATATATGGTTATTACTGAACCAAATCGAATGTGGGTACATAAATTTACCCCTAGTGCCTTTGTTTTAGCTTCATTAATTTTGTATCTCAAAAAGATATGGAACTGTCTCAAAATGTTCCACAACACTGTAATGTCCCTTTCTGGTTTTGCCAGGTATAAAATACCATCATCTGCAAATACAGCCTGCTTTTCTTGACTACCATAGGTTCATAGGTTGGTACTACGCTATCAGCCCTAGGGCCTATACAAGCCTAGCCATAACAATTCCCTAGCTATTTCTTCCCACACTATTTACTTCCCTGGATCCTTGTTCTAGCAGGGCAACTGATGTGATCCCCGGGGTGAATTTCCTTTCTCCCATCCAACTGTCGAGGTTCCTTTTGAAGAGGGCCAAAGAGGCACTCTGCTTGACATGTATGGGCAATTTATTTTAGAGTCTGGGGAGTCTCTGGGTCCGGAACCTATCGCTCCAGCATGTTTTGTTTATTGTGATGACAAGGTTTAGATCCCTGGAGCGTGTGGCTCTGAGGGATTGGGATTTCTTTAAGTGTAGCACGTCCAACAGCTCTGGGTTTGACATGGCCTTGTATGTTATGCAAAGATCGCCTCTGAGTAGACGACATGCGAAAGAGTATAGCTGAAGTTTTTTTAAGGCGGTCAGCATAGGGCATCTGCTTTAGGCCTGTGATTCTTTTAGGGAGGTATTTCTGTGGCCTTTCCAGTTGTTGCAGATGTCTTGAGAAGTACATACCAAACGGGGTGTTGTATTCTATAATGGGTCTAATGAGGGAGGAGTACAGTGGGACAATGACCTCCTTTTTGCTGGATGAAAAGCCCTTAGTGATGAGGTATGCCACATAGAAGGATTTCCTGACTGTTGTGGCGATGTGGTTATCGAAGGTGAGACAACTGTCCACCTGTGTCCCAAAGTCTCTTAACACACTTTCGGTGTTTAATGCACTGCCACCTATATGGTAATTCACAGGTACATGTTTTTTCCCAAAGGGGATGACTATACATTTCTTGACAATGAGATTGAGCTCATGGCTCTGGCACCAAGCATCTGTTTCTGTAAGGCCCTTTTGTAGGGTATCCACATCATTTGGGGATTCAATAATGGCTCCCAGTTTGCAGTCATCTGCATACTTTGTTAGCCAGAGTCCCTTTAGTGTTTGGCTTGTACTTCAGAGAAGTAGATGCCAGACAAGAGCAGTCTCAGGACTGAACCCTGAGGTACTCCACTTGTCACTTGTCTGGAGCTGGATTTGGAGTCGGCTACTTTTACAGTGTGGGTTCTATCAGCAAGCCAGTTAGCAACCCATTGAGTAACGTACGGATTAATGCCCAGCTCAGTAAGTTTAGCTATGATTCCAGAGAGGGGGATGGTGTCAAAGGCCTTGGCAAGGTCTAGATAGGCCGTGTGGACCACCTTACCCTTGTCCATAGCTCTGGAGACTGATTCGAAGAAGTCAATCAGGTTCAGGAGACAAGATCAGCCCTTCATGAACCCAAACTGCGTGGGGTCCAGTGTTTGAAGGTTTCCAATGTCTTTGTTTAAGTTCAATGATAATACGCTCCGTGGCCTTGCAGATAAGGCTCATCAGACTGATGGGACAGTAGTTTCCGGGTGCCAAGGTGGATCCCCCTTGTGGAGTGGGATAACTGTAGCTTTGCGCCACTCAGTGGGCACGAAACCTGAGGTGAGGCTATGATTAAACATGACCCTTAGGTGAGGTGCCAGTTCATATTGTAGTTCATATAGTACACAGCCTGGGATGTCATCTGGTCCCATGGATGCTGTATTCGTAGCTTTGGAGAGTGCGTTTTTTACCTGTCAATTATATCTTTGAATTTCAGAGTCCCTTATTTTCTTTGCCAGTGGTTCTAAATGTAATGCAAATAAAGAAGGAGGACACTCAAGCCTGGCTCCTCTGCTCAAGCAGAAATCATCAGAGAGGACTTCACCCCACTTAATTTTCACCTGAGATCCCATGGCATCGTCGATGTTAGGAAGTGCATGTTTAAAGGAAAACAACCCCTCTCGTACAGTTTAACTCAACTCTTAGGTTGCTTTTCGCCCGACAATAGGATTCCAGTACTATGTAGGTACCTAAAACCTGCTTGTACTAACTTTCATTTCTTCACTTTGTTATCAAAGGAAGGGAAAGACCACCCACTTTTAAGCTCAACTTCTCATAAGTTTCAGAGGAATTTGTCTATACTTGCATAACATACCACAGACACAAAGAAATGTGTAGTCAGGAGTTCAGGCTGCTGTAAACAGCTGCACCCCCACACCCCCTGCCACTTAAATATTTCAACTCCGAAATCGCACTACAGTGTGGAAAAGAGTAAATCTCCTGATCCGCACTGTCTCGCGATCTCAACATGAAACATCGCCCACGTATGAGCAAATGCACAGTGCCATTTGCCGAACAGGAGACTAGATGAATTGAAGGTTGGCAATATGGAAAATCAGCCAACATTTGGCATTCCCATGTTCATCCAACCTTCATTCTGCATTGTGATAGTAAACCTATATTATACACACACACACATATATATATATATATATATATATATATATATATATATATATATTTGCTGCCGGCTATGTCAGCAGACGTGGGGCAGTAGATTGTGACATGTGCCAGCACAGCTAGCTGGAATTTTGTTTGTATGTCATTTGTATCTCAAGCTGATTTGTACAGAGGCTTGTGTTGAAAATTTGTCTGTAAAGTTGCTAGTGTTAAAAATGAGTCAATGGTGCGTCCTGCTGGATAGAAAAGAGGTGTGCATGTATTGTTGTGGCTGAATTAAATACTTATGTTTTGACAGAGGATTCTGGAAGAGAGGAGGTGATCGCAGTTCACCTGCAGTAAACTTTGACAAATAGTTAAAAGTGAAGTGGGCCATAAAGATTGTATCTTGTGGTTCTGCTTGCAGCCAGAGACAAGGTGTCTGGGAAACCAAGTATTAGAAAGCCTTCTTTATTGACTCAAGCAAAGAGTTAATTCCTACTCTGGAAGGGCACAGGTTTGAACAGTGTTGTGATTTCAAGGAGCTGCAGCAGATTTGAGCAAAGCTGTGTGTGTATGGCAACACAGAAATGCTAAAATCCTGGCAGCTTCAAGTGTTGGTGATAGTGTGGGAGTCAGAGTCAGATGACCAGATGTGATGATGTTCTGCAAACAATCCCAGAAAAAAACATTTAGATATTACATTGAGAATTCTCTCAGTCAGACTGGGAGGTCTGTTTCTTGAAGCCTGATGGGGAGGGAAGACCACTGGCCTATTTCATCTCGACTTGCTCTAGTAAGCGGACCAGGGAATAGTATTCTTTGGATTGGTCAGGAAGGTGCAGTGAGGTTGGTTAAGTATTGTTTTTCTGTGGCTGTGTGAATCTATTCATCTGTGTTATTTTGATGTTTCCTGTGGTTGAAACTCTGGTGTTAAATGTAAATAGATATTTAGTATTTTTCATCTTCTTTTATTATTTATTATTATTAAATATAATTAAATTTTTCATTGTGACT
>NC_056741.1:714120873-714270873 GCF_019279795.1 Protopterus annectens | reverse complement strand
CTAAAGTGGCTTTAAATCAGACTATTCACCTTCCTACTTGCTGGTACAGCCAACGCCGGACCCAGACTTTGGAATTCTGGCTGACCTCGGGCTGCCTGCCGGCAGGAACACCCTACAGTTATGACTGCAACAGTGAAACACGAAGAACATCCTTAAGAGAAGCTGATGCATATTTGGTTTTCTGTTTATTTTTGACAGGAAAAATGGAACAAACTGTACTCAATGATTAGCCTAATGAGGGAAAAGTAACAGGGAGACAATGATCTCGCTCTTCCTAGATATAAAACCCTTAGTAATGAGATGCGCCACATAGAGGGCCTTTCTGACCACAGTGCCAATGTGGTGGTCAAAAGAGAGGTTGCTGTCAACCTGCGTTCCCAGATCTCTTTTAATGCCTTCTGTGTTCAGTGGACTACCATCAATATGGTAATTCATGGGAACCAGGTTTTTCCCCAAGGGGATGAGGACACATCTTTTGGCATCAAGCTTAAGGCCATGGTTCTAACACCAGTCGTTGGTCTCGGTGAGGCCTTTCTGTAGGATGCCAACATCACTTGGGGAGTTAATAATAGCTCCCAACTTGCAATCATCTGTGAACTTGGTCACCCAGTGTCCCTTCGTGTTGGCCTGAACTTCAAAAAAGTAGATACCAAATAGGAGAGGACCCAGGACCAAACCCTGTGAGACTCCACTCGTCGACAGTCTGACTTGGAATCAGTTACTTTCACACTGTGGGTTCCACCTGTGAGCCAGTTTGCAACCCACCTAGTGCTTGGCGAGTTTTTCTACGATTCCTTATTGGGGAATGGTATCAAAGGCCTTGGCCAGATCAAGATAGGTGGTATGAACCACCTTGCTTTCATCCACACCTCTGGTGACTGACTCAAAGAGGCTGACCAAGTTGAGCAGGCATGATCTACCCTTCACAAAACCAAACTGTGGGATCCAGAGTTTGGAGATTCCCTACATCCTTGTTTATTAGGTCCATGATTATACATTCCACAGCTTTGCATATCAGACTCGTCAGGCTAATGGGGTGACAGTTCCCAGGGTCTGTAGTTGCTCCTCCTTTATGGAGAGAGATGACTAACTGTGCCATTTGGTACGGACAAAGCCTGAGGCGAGGCTGTGATTTAGCAGGGCACACAGGTGAGGTGCCAGTTCACATTGTAGTTCATTAAGAACGCAGCCAGGGATATTGACAGGTCCCATAGAAGCTGTATTCTTGGTCTTGGACAATGCTGTTTTAATCTGTGCTGCAGTAATACTGGGTGCCTGACAACCTACTGGTATTGTGACTGGTCATTTGGGGAAGGGGGGGGGGTAAAGTTGGCAATTAAATCTGTTGGCCAGTATATATTGGCAATATTTGTTGGCTCGGTATAGGAGGTTCCATTGTGCAGCAAGTCAGAGCAAATCTGGGTATTGCCATGGAGATTCTTTACATGTTATGTACTTTATTTTACATTTGTTGACCGGGACTGTCCGACTGAGCTGAAGAGCCCTTTTTCAGCGGAGGCCCGGGGAGAAAAGCTTCAACATACTATACAATTTTCATTACAAATTAGCATTAAACAGCAATTTTACAGGATTATTACAAGGCATTAAGTAGCAAAACAATGTTATACAATGTCAATAATCAGGAGTATAGCATAACTATTTCAAGATGTATAAAAAGAAATGTCATGAAGATGAGTACAGTTTTGGGGTAAGTGGTTACAAAAAACAGTTTTATCATAACGTAGTTGCATGAAGGCAAGACAATTACAACAGAATGTTTCTCTGAGGCAATTTGCTTAATAGATTTTAGAAGACAGTAGAAAGAGTAGTCAAGGAAGATTAGAGAGAGAGCTAGTGAGAAGAGTGAATTAAGGGCAGAAAGTAGATTAAGGTATGAGAAGTAGGGAATGTTTAAGGAGGGAGAGTGCAGTGGTACATAACTATAGAAGGCCTTGTGCTGGTCTTTGCTATCTGCTGCAATTCTGTTTTCATAGCTAGCTTTAGAGGATTTGATGCGGGATCTCAACTTTTTGTTGAGGCTGATATGGGAGTTTTTCCATTCTTGGGACTTCACCTTATTCTGCATCAGTTTCCTCCTCCTTTTGTAGAGTTTATGGCAAGGGACCACCAGATTGGCTTCCTTATTTTGGGAGGAAAGTGTCTTGGTTCTATTGGGAATGGCGAGATCCGTGCATTTGTGTATGTGTTCGTACAGTGCATTGGTGTATGATTTGGTGGTCATGCAACTATTCTCCATTTGCATGGGTGCCGTGAAGTTAGCCACCTCTGTTTTTAGGAGCCCAAAGTTAGCTTTGCAGAAGTTTTTCATGGTGATTACCTTTTTTTTTTGGGGGGGGGGGGGTTGTGCATTTCCAAGGTGATTAGTTTGTGATCGGATCTAACAAGGGAAGAGTTGACTATTGGTGTAGAGCCACGGACGCCCATGTTAGTAATGACCAGGTCAAGGATGTTGCTACCTCTAGTGGGGGTAAGGATAAGCTGGTCCAGGGCACTGGAAATAATGAATTCCAGGAAATGTTGGGCAAGTGTACTGGTACAAGACTAATTGTCCTAGTTAATGGAGGGGTAGTTGAAGTTGCCCAGTATGAGAGTTTTAGGTTGGACCCTAATATTCTCCAGGATGCTTAATAACATGGAGTGCGAGTCTTGGGACATGGTTGGGGACTTATAGCAGGCTACGACCAGAATCACTGACTTACCCAATGTTAGCTGCACCTTAAGTATCTCAGATGCGTTATGTTGGGCTACCGGTCTAGAGGTGCGCACATCCTTTATAAATATGGAAACACCGCCTTTGGAGCTTCAGTCCAAGTTCTGGGGCCGAAAGGTGTGGGGTGAGTTGTAGCCTGGTAGTGAGGGGTGCTTTCTGCTGTCTTAAACCAGGTCTCTGTTATGGCACAAATGTCAATGTTTTTCATTTTAAGGAGTGCTTCGAGCAAGTGCATTTTGAGATTTAGACTTCTAGTGTTGAGCAGCATGACCCTCATATTGCAGATATAACTCATACAGCCAAGGCTACTGCAGGAGTTATCAATATCATGAAAGTACAGTTTTGTACCTACCATAAATGTAGATGTCCGATAGATATGCAACTGCAGTCCTGACATATGGGTTGTCCTGCCTCAGGCAGCCCTTCGGTCGGCCAGATTTCAAAGTCTGGGTCCGGCGTCGGCCGATGTCACCTCCTCCCCGACGTCAGAGCAGCTGGAGTATAAAGGCATCAGCCGACGCCATCTTCTTCAGTGTTTCTTGCCCCAGATGCCAGGTGCCCTCCAAGGAAGGCTAAATTTTGTGAATGGATAAACAGATAAAATCAGACATGCACAACAGTAATAAACAGATACACCATAATATATATCCCCAGCTGATAGGTAAGGGGAGAAAGGACCCAAAAGGGGAAAAACAGAGGGGTAGGAGGGAGGGAGGGAAAACCTGACTGCAGCTGCATATCTATCGGACATCTACATTTATGGTAGGTACAAAACTGTACTATGTCCTTCAAGAATGCAACTGCAGTCCTGACATATGGGTTGAATACCATAGCCAAGCTGGGGGTGGTAGGACTAAGCAAGAGATGGTGTAGCTAGAAGGCCCTGCAGGACTGCCGAAGCAAAGCCTGCTCGGGATCTGGAGTATAATGGCAGGTTGTAGTGTTTGGTAAATGTATGCACAGAGCTCCATGTAGCAGCCTCTAGAATATCTTTTGTAGCCACTCCTCTTAGAAAAGCTGTGGATGTGGCCATAGCTCTGGTGGAATGTGGTCTAATATTAGCTGGCACACTTTTTCCATGAAAAGAATAACAGAATCTGATGCAGTGTCCAATCCATTTTGAGATAGTTTGGTGACTGCTTTTCCTTGCACTCCAGCAGCATAGGCTACAAACAGTTGGTCAGACTTCCTGCTGGACTTTGTTCTGTCCAAGTAGTAGCGTAGTTGTCTGTGAATGTCTAAAGTATGCAGCAGCTTTTCCCCTTTATTTTGAGGGTTAGGAAAGAAAGTAGGCAGGTGAATTGCTTGGTTTAGAGACACTCTGGATATCACCTTAGGCATGAATGAAGGATTGGTCCTAAGGGAACCTCTGTCCTGATGAAAGATGAGAAAAGGAGGAACTGCCATGAGGGCCTGCATCTCTGAGACTCTTCTTGCTGAGGTGACTGCCAACAGGAAAACCGTTTTCCGAGAGAGAAATTGCATTTCTGAAGATGCTGCTGGTTCAAAAGGAGGAAGAGTTAATTTTTCCAAGACGTAATTGAGGTCCTATGCAGGAATTGGTAGCTTCCCTGGAGGTTTGATATTCTTTATGCCTCTTAGAAGCTGTCTTAGCAAGGGATGCGAAAACACAGGTGGATCACAGTTGTAATGTGCTGAGATAGCTGAAGCGTGGATTTTGATGGAAGAGTATGAGAGGCCACTGTGAAACATTTCTGCCAAGTATTCTAATATCTGAGGTATGTTCATCAGTGATGCATCCTGGCCCTTGTTGACATTCCAGATGGTGAATCTCTTCCATTTGGCCGAATAGGTTTTTCTGGTGGAAGGTCTGCGTGCCTCCAGCAAAATTTCCTGAACTTTTTCGAAGAGGGAGTCATGGATCTGAGTCATGGAACTCTCCAAGCTGTCAGCTTTAAGGTTTGCAGGTTCTGATGAACAGTCTTGTAACTGTGTTGAGTCAGGAGCAGAGGCCATTGAGGCAAGGGCCACGGTTTGGTGTGAGTTATGCTCAGTAGTAGTGGATACCAGTGTTGCCTTGGCCAGACTGGAGCTATCAAGATTCCTCTCGGCTGTTCTGCCTTGATCTTCAGTAACACCTTGGTGAGCAAAGGTAGAGGAGGGAATGCATAAATTGTTAAGAGCATTCCAGCTGAAGGAAAGAGCATCCGTTCTCCAAGCTAGAGGATGGTGTATCCTTGTGCAGAACCTTTCCAGGTGGTGACTGAGATGAGATGCAAAGAGGTCTATGTCTGGTCTTCCCCATGCAAATGCTATTTGTGAGAAAATGCGTGGGGGTAGCATCCATTCGTGTGGATCCAAGAAATTTCTGCTCAACCTGTCTGCCAGAACATTGTCCTTGCCCGGAACAAACTGGGATTGCAAGTAGATGTTCAGTTTCAGGGACTTTTCCCAAAGAATCATTGTTAGTCTGCAGAGGGGGTAGGAATGAGTGCCCCCTTGTTTGTTTATGTACCACATGACAGTGGTGTTGTCTGTCCTTATTAGCAGATGACCTTGCTGAAGAGATTTTTCCAAAGGCTTCTATTGCATGTATCACTGCCAACATCTCCTTTTGATTTATGTGCTGATGCATCTCCATGGGAGTCCATTGCCCTTGAATGCATCTGCCGTCCATGTGCGCCCCCCATCCATGGTCTGAGGCGTCTGTTGTAACAGTTTGACTTGTTGGAGGTTTGTTGAAAAGCATGCCTTCGTTTAAGTGACTTGCTTGAGCCCACCACAAAAATTCCCTTTGCAGGCATGGTATGACTGGTATTACGTCTTCTAGGTTGTGCCTGTGTTGCGACCACAAGCTTTTTAGGTACCATTGCAGCTTTCTCATGTGTAGTCTTGCCAGAGGGATTAGAAGAATGCAAGATGCCATGAACCCCAGGGCCTGCAGGGTCTTCCTTGTGGTCAGGTGGGTTAATTTTGCTAGGCCTTTGAAGTAAGCTGTTAAATGCTCTTGTTTCTCCTGTGTGAGGAAAGCCATTTGTAGCTGTGTGTCCAGTTTTGCTCCTAGAAAAATAATCTCTTGGGATGGCAGTAATCTTGATTTTTGAATGTTGACTGTGTATCCCAAAGCCTGCAGCAATTGAATGACGTAATCCAAGTGTTTTATCAAGGTCTGTTTGCTGTCTGCTTGTATTAGGCAGTCGTCCAGGTAGGGGTATATTTGAATCCCCTGGAGTCTGCAATGTGCCACTACTGATGCCAGGCATTTCGTGAATACTCTGGGCGCAGTAGATAAGCCAAACGGCAATGCTGAGAATTGATAGTGTTCTGTTCCTGCAAGCAATCTGAGGTATCTTCTGCAACTGTGTCTGATAGGGACATGCAGGTATGCCTCCTTGAGGTCCAGAGTAACCAGCCAAGACCCCTTGCCCAGCATGGGAAGAAGTTGCTGTAACGTCAGCATCTTGAATTTTGGCACCATGAGAAAAGTATTTAGAACGGACAAGTCCAATACAGGCCTCCATTGTTTTTCTTTTCTTGGAACAAGGAACAGTCTTGAATAAAATCCCTGGCCTTGTTCCTGAGGAGGAACCTTCTCTATTGCTTTTATTTGTAACAGCTTTGAGACTTCTATGAGTGCCTCTGCCCTTTGATTTTGTGGCAGGTTTGGCATGCCTTGTCCTGTTGGTAAGGTATTCATAGATTCATAGATAAGTACTAAGCTAACTGCCCTTGTGGGCCATTGTAAGCCTAGCCAATTATCCCTTGTGAGACTCAAACCCTGCACATTGTGTGTTTATAAGGCAAACACCTTAACCATTAGGTCACCACCTGTAACCTCTGTCTATTATGTCCAGAATCCAATTGTCCTTTGTTATAATGTGCCAGTTTTTTGAGAATAGAGATAATTTTCCGCCTAGAGGTGCTTCTCTTTGAGCCTTGGTAGGCGGAGTGAAAGTTAAGTCATTGTGATTGTCCCTGTGGTGCAGGTAAACTACCTGTGCCACTTCTCTGATTTTGTGGTTGCCATTGGCATCCCCTGTAGGAGCCTCGGTATTGCCCTCTACCTTGTGCACGCCTGTTCTTTCCCCTTTGAAACTTGTCAGAGTCTGGAAAGGACCAATTCTTTGAAGGCCAATTCCTGCTGAACCTGGAGGAAATCCTTTACTGTCTGTACTGATTTTGCCTTCTCCTCAATAGATTTCAACACATCCTGAGCATTAGTACCAAAAAACTTCTGTTTATCCAGAGGTGCGTCCAGGAGCTTTACTTTAACATGATCTGGCAGTGGCTGTTCTTTCAACCAAGCATGTCTACGGATAACAGCCCCTGTCATAGCTGCCCTACATGAAGCCTCCAATGCATCATAACCACACTGTAGAAAATGATTACTAACCTGCTGGGTATTATGAACCAAATCCTGCAATGCCTTTCTATCTATAGGCTCAGGAGAGGCTATCTTTTTCTGCAAATCATCCAGTAAATAATCCTGGTACTGAAACATATGAAAAAGGCAGTTAAGTGACCTCATGGCAAGGGTGGAAGAGGTATAAACTTTTTTACCCCATCTCTCCAGGGGCCTTGCTTCCCTGTCAGCTGGCAGTGGATTCTTGGCTGAGGAGGTAGCCACTCCTTTGGGGCCCTGTGAAATAGTGTCTAGATCCACAGAGTGGGCCTTAAAGAGATGCTTGTGAGTGTCAGGGACCCTGTAATATCGGTCTGGCTTGACAGGAGCAGGAGGGAGATAATCAGGGGAAGCACTGGAGTCGGAGAAAACATCATCCAGGACATCCAAAACTGGAGGGATAGCTAAAGGTCTGTGCTGGGGTAACTTAAGGAAGGTACGTAGCCTTTTCCTAGAATCAGAAAATTCCTGACCCTGCCACTTAAAATGTTCCCTCATGGAGTGGAGGACTTCACCGAAAGAAAAATCCTCTGGAGGAGAGGCAGAGGGAATAGATTCCTCAGAATCAGAGTCCTCATAGGCCTGGAAGGATTCTTCTTGGGTATCTGAATGCTCCGAATCCCCAGAGGCTTCATCTGAAGAAAGGTTGTCTGCCTGCTCAGTTCTAGGCCTTTTTTCTGCAGGCGGCTGAGAACCTCTGTCTGGGTAAGGCTGAGACCCCTGATAAGAAAGATTAAATCTGCAGCCAGAGACATGATTTGTCTGTCAGAAGAAGGGGCCTGAGAAGTAGGTTTAGGATGGGCCTTGGCCTGGCTGGCGGCCTTAGCACGTGCAAAGGCCTTGATTGACATGGATACAGGAGGCCTAGCTGCCCCACGTGCAAGGGTAACTTTGTCCACGGGAATGGTGTCGGGTAGATCCAGAACTTCGGTTTCCGGAGGAAAATCAACAACCGGCACCGTGTAGTCTCCGAGACCGAGGGATGCTCAATTTGTTCTGACATCGGCTGAGGCAAGAAAAAATGTTCCCCAACGGGGTACTTAGCTTTTAGATGACTTCGGTAACTGAAAACACAGGAGCTGACCGACCGGCACTTGCGAACTGCTTCTGCTTCGGGCACCGCGCGGCAAGAAAGACTGAAGAAGATGGCGTCGGCTGATGCCTTTATATTCCAGCTGCTCTGACGTCGGGGAGGAGGTGACATCAGCCGACGACCGGACCCAGACTTTGGAATCTGGCCGACCGAAGGGCTGCCTGAGGCAGGACAACCCATATGTCAGGACTGCAGTTGCATTCTTGAAGGACATCATGTATGTATACAAATATACATCTGTAAATAAATATATATATATATATATATATATATATATATATATATATATATATATATACACACACACACACACACACACACACACACAATACAAACTCAGAAGAGCTCTACAGGAGGGAATAAATTAAGTCCTCAAAGCCTCAATATTTACTTATGCATGGAGAGCCCCACCCCCCTCACTTTTAATCCAACAAAAATGCAAAATAAAAACAAACAAGGCTGGTCGAGTGTCTCCTCCTCCCTTCACAACCTGCTTAATGCTTGCAGCACTGAGTTTGACCAACAGCTTCCCCAAATGATGCAGGACATCTCTGCATCCTTTAAATCTCTTCCGAGTTCCAAACCTAAAGACTGGGAACTTTCCACGGCATACTGATCCCAGTTTTGCTGCTACTCACTCCCTTTTCCCCTGATTACAAGGTTTGAGCAGCCTTGGAGCTCTATTAGCTGCAAAGTTCAATCCAAATTAATAGAAGACATCTACACTTTCAAAAATCAGTTCTGCCTGAATTTTAGAAACAAGTTGTCTCAAAGCTGATCAGTAATTGCAATGGGAAAGAGGAATCTGTCTCCAGCATTTACTGCTTTGAGTTCTCCAAGCAAAAAATCACCTAAACCTCCACTGTTTCCAACATTGTCTCCTCCATATCTCACCAGCTTCCTGTTGCCATGCTGCCTAATGGTCAGCAGGCCAAAAGTAAGGAAGTCAAAGAACTTCCCTGGTGACCTGGCCAAACTTCCCCAAGTCAGTAGGAATGACACCTTTGATCTCCTCTGAAAATAGGCCTCCAACCTAGTATGACTAACCAGTCGATAAAACATAAATAAAAATTAATAAAATATAAGGAACTTCTACAATGACATTAAAAAGTAAGCAACCAGCACTACAATGAAATATCAATCGGTGTTTCAACCCTGTAACAAGAAAACAATGCACTGAAGCATGCAAACTATGCCTTAGAGGGAAAATGTTCCTTAAAGTTCAGTATCACTACTCCGAGGCAAACAAATCTTGCTGGTCAACTTTAACTTGCAGAAAAAAACATTCAAGAATTAGACTATTATTACTGGTAATAAGCACTTACCTATCTTTGACATTAGCTTTCTGAAATGGCTATTTCACTTACGTCAAACAAGTCAGCACTGTCATTAATATACAAAGAATAGCAAAATGTATAAAATGAGAACATAGAGAGAGAGTGGGTGGCTCAAAGCAGCTACAATGAAACCTTACAGTAACAATTAAAGACTGGGAGAACTTCTGACGGAGGCAATGAGGTCAACGACTGTTAACAGGACCTGCAACTTATCAACCAAATAATGGACAGCACATTAAGTATGATCCATCCTAGTCCTCATCTACCAGATGGAAAGTTTCTACAAATTTTGTTAAGCTTCCCCTAGGGATGACGGACCTCAGTGAATGAGGTATTCAGTAAGGACATGAGTGTGCAAGTTTGAAGCCTTGTACTACAGGTATGGCAAACTAGCTATGCAGTTCAATTCCATCAACAAAATGTATGTTTCTATACAATTAACCAACGCAAATGATAGCCAACTTTTGTTTATTTTCAGTGTCACTACCTTTTAGCACAAGCTTTCAAGCTGTAATTTCAAACATTCTACTTAAAAACATCATTTACTAAAATAATACGAGAGAAAACTTCAGATCTTCAGTTTTTTTGGAAAATGGCCCACACAATTCCAAACATGTTAGCATTTACAACTGCCCCTAAAGAACGCTACAAAAATATCAACGTGTTCTGCTTTTAGACAATTACCACTGAGGCGGTAGGAATAAAGCCTCATTAAGTACAACTGTATGAAACTCCAGTCACAAAATGGGCAAGGGGAAAACACCCTACAGAGTACAACCTGTATGCAGCCCCTCCAAACAAGCCTTGTTGTGTCCTGACAGTGGAGGAAAGGAACACACTTCCTTACATCTGTACAGCCAAAGTCACCAAGACAGACACTAACCTCAGACTACAGAGATGGTTGCACACTTATCAACAGGTTGAGTCTCTTAAGGCTGGGAGAGCTCAGACTGTGGAGAAAAAAAGGCCAATGAACTGTCAGTTTGGGTAAAATTTAGTCACTGTCTTGTAATAATACTATATGGATGCTGGCAAAGAAGGAACTGGAGAACTTGAAAGAAAAAACAACTGGAAAAAAAAAAAGAAAGAAAAAAGAAAATCGCTGAATCTTTGGCTGTAAAGAGCCCATTAGCTGTTCAGCAAAGAGCAGTTCAAGTTTCAGCTTTGGTACCTGAGACTGCAACCAATAATTTTGAGGTAAAATTAATCACATGCACTTGGAGGGATGCAAAATAATAAAGCACTAAAGGGACATATCAACTCAAACAACAAAAGACTGGAAAACAGAAAAAGCTTTACCAAACTCTTCAGATGAGCTAATAAATCTATAAACCACGGGGTGAACTGAAAAGGCTATCTGAGCCTGAGATTTTTCAGAAGAGCCGTTTCAAACCACAGAGTTGGAAAACAGAACATGCAAAAGAAACCTGAGATTTTTTATTGCACCAGAAAAAAAAGGCAAAAGGAACAGACTGTAAAGTAACAGCAGGATTTGTTAACTGAAAGGGCACATTGTGTGTATCCTCCAAACCTGGCCTTTTGAAAGCTGCCGAGACGCAAGCTACCAAAAATGCAATCATACCAGCAGAAAGAGTTGCTACTGACAAAACTGTGTCCGAAAGGAAAGACATTAAAAATTGATGACAACAGACATATTGTGGAAAATGATTATTCACCATACATCAGGCATAAGAGAAGCATGTTTGTACTACCTATCAGGGAAATGTTGAGATGCTGTAGTATCCAGCTGTCTTAAGAATACTTTACTCTTTTTTTTTTTTTTTTTTTTATATGAAACAGGCTAAGAAAGAAAGAAAGTTTTTCCAACAAGGAGTAAGCCAGCAAGCATAAGGAGTTATTTTTCTAATTCTTCTGACAATGACGACGACCATGAAGAGACAACTCAGAGTTAAATATTTCCAATGTTTCAAAGACGAACGTTTGGGAGACAGAAAAACACAGGATATGACTAGAAAAATCAGGAGTACCATGAACCTAAACCAGAGACAGTGATGGAAAATGGAAATTATCAGGAAGACCAGGAACGTTGAAATTAGTGTAAAATGGGAAATTATAAAACATCAATCCCATTGGATATAGGAATATAAACATGCGAAACTTGGCTTTGCAAGAAAAAAGGTGGTTGATGACGGCTGGAAGTTGATGACTTTGCAAAAAGTACAGTTTTGTACCTACCATAAATGTAGATGTTCGAGGATCCACATTGCTGCAGTCCTTACTATAGGGTAGTCCGCTGTCCAGTCGGCCCGAATACCAGAGTATATGGCTGACGTCGGTCAGGGCGCATTAGACTGACGTCAGTACGTCAGGGTACTAATGCGCATGACCGGCGTCATATCCTCAGTCTTTTCTTGCCCCAGATGTCAGAAGACCCTAAAAAGACAAGGCCCAAAATACCTGCACCAAAATTATGTACAATATATACAAAAATATATACAAAAATATCAACATATAACCTCACCTACACAACCACCCCTAAACACAGAGGGGAAGGAGGGAGGGTAAATTGGACTGCAGCAATGTGGATCCTCGAACATCTACATTTATGGTAGGTACAAAACTGTACTATGTTCTTCGTTCCACATTGCTGCAGTCCTTACTATTGGGTAGAATCCCAAAGCAGAGGTAAGGGAGGCTGGCAAATCATAAAGAAGTAGGAGCTGACAACATGCCTTGCAAAACAGCTGTGGCAAAACCAGCCCTAGACTTAGAGTAGATAGGAAGGTGATAATGCTTAGAGAAAGTATGCACTGAACTCCAAGTAGCTGCCTCCAAAATATCCTTAGTTGCCACCCCTTAGAAATGCTGTTGAAGTGGCAGTAGCCCTAGTGGAATGAGGCCTAATCCCAGCTGGAATCTCCTTGCCATGATGGGAATAACAAAATGCAATGCAAAACCCAATCCACCTAGAAATAGTTTGTTTTGACACAGGCTTGCCCTGCGAACTCAAAGCAAAAGAAACAAACAACTGCTGAGACTGCCTAAAATCCTTAGTCCTGCTTAAATAATAACGCAATTGCCTGTGTACATCTAAAGTGTGCAAAATCTTTTCCCCTTTATTTTGGGGGTCTGCATAAAAAGTAGGCAAATGAATAGTTTGGTTTAAAGCCACACTAGAAACCACCTTAGGCATAAAGGAAGGATTAGTACGTAATGATACCCTATCCTTATGGAAAATCAAAAGGGCTCTACTGCCATAAGGGCCTGCAACTCAGACACCCTTCTTGCAGAAGTAATAGCCAACAGAAAAGCAGTCTTCCATGACAAGTATTTCAATTCAGCAGTAGCCGCAGGCTCAAAAGGTTGTAGAGTAAGTTTTTCCAACACAAAATTGAGATCCCAAGCAGGAGTAGGAGCTCTCGTGGGGTCTTATATTCTTTGCCCCTCTAAGAAACTGCTTGAACAAAGGATGCGAAAACAATGGTGGGTCACAATCATAGTGAGCTGAAATTGCTGCAGCATGAATCTTAATGGAAGAGAAGGACAAACCTTTGTCCAATAACTCAGTAAGATATTGAAGAGCCACACTCAAATTAGGCTCAGAAATCTCCAAATTCTTTGCTGTACTCCAAAATAAAAATCTCTTCCATTTTTCTGCGTACACTTTCCTTGTACTAGGTCTTCTAGCTTCCATAATCACATTTAAAACTTGTTGAGGAAGTTGAGACCTGCTGTGTTTCAACACAGAATATGCCAGGCTGTTAGATGAAGAGAGTGAAGCTTGACATTGAGCAGATGACCGTCCTTCTGAGATAACAGATGAGGAATCAAAGGTAAAGGCCATGGAGGCTTCCTTACCAGACTCCTTAGTAGTGGGTACCAGTGTTGCGAGGCCAATCTGGAGCTATCAAAATCATCCTTGGCTTGTCTTGTCTGACTTTTAATAGCACCTTTGGAAGAAGAGGCAGAGGTGGAAAGGCATACACATGAAGGTTTTTCCAACTGAAAGACAGAGCATCCACTTTCCAAGCTGTGCGATGAAACCCCTTTGTGCAAAACTTTGGCAGCTGGTGGTTTAGTGGAGAAGCGAACAGATCTATGTCTGGAGTTCCCCATGACACTGTCAATTTCTGAAATACATGAAGATCCAGTTTCCACTCGTGGGGATCCATGATTTGTCTGCTTAACACATCTGCTAAGGAGTTCTGTGCTCCTGGCAGAAACCTTGCCTGAAGAGTTAGTTGCAAGCTTAGCGCAGTCTCCCATAAAATCATTGCTTGCCTGCATAGAGGATAAGAATGTGTTCCCCCTTGCTTGTTGATGTACCACATGACAGTTGTGTTGTCTGTTAGAATCAACACCTGCCCTGGAAGAAGTAACTCCTTGAAAGCCATTAATGCAAACTGGACTGCTAACATCTCCTTCATGTTGATATGTAGATGCTGTAGTCTGGCAGGCCACTTGTCTTGTATCCACTTTCCATTTAGATGAGCTCCCAAGCAATGTCCGAGGCATCTGTCGTTAAAATCTGACTCGCCTCTGGCCGGGTCACAGAGAGTCCCTTGTTTAGGTGACATTCCTGAGCCCACCACAAAAATTCTTTTTGAAGGCAAGGTATTATTTGAATGACAGTGTCCAAATCCTGGCAGTGCTGTGTCCATACATTTTTGAGATACCATTGTAGCTTCCTCATATGCAGTTTGGCATTGGGAAGCACCAGAATACAAGATGCCATGAACCCTAATGCTTGAAGGACTGTCCTTGCAGTCAGCACGGACTGATGAGATAGTTGATGGAAGTAAAGTGATAGACTCTTTTGTTTGTCCGGGGTTAAAAAGGCCATCTGGGCTGCTGTATTCAGTCTCACACCCAGAAAGCACATGTCTTGAGAGGGTACTAGACTGGACTTTATTTCGTTCACAGAATACCCTAGGCATCTTAGCACTGCTATAACATATTCCAGATGCTGTAGAAGGTCTTCCTTTTCTTGAGCCAGAATCAGGCAGTCGTCCAAGTAAGGATAAATTTGAATTCCTTGTAGCCTGAAGTAAGCTATCACTGGAGCCAGAACCTTTGTGAATACTCTGGGCAGTAGATAAGCCAAAGGGCAATGCAGAGAACTGATAATGAGAATTTCCAGCTCGAAACCGCAGATACTTCCTGCAACTTAGCCTTATAGGCACATGAAGGTAAGCTTCCTTGAGATCTAAAGTTACCATCCAGTGATCTTTGCCCAGCAGAGGTAAAAGCTGTTGTAACGTCAACATCTTGAACTTGGGAATGTCCAGATAAGTGTTGAGGAGAGATAAATCCAAAATTGGTCTCCACGTGTTCCCCTTCTTTGGTACTAGGAACAGGCGAGAATAAAATCCTAGGCCCCTTTCTGATACAGAGACTGGCTGAATGGCCCCCATCTGGAGTAACTGAGAAATTTGCTTGTGAGCCTCTTTTCTTTGTGGAGGAGGAACGTCTGGCATGCCTTTGAAAGGGGCAATGTATGGAAATAAAACCTGTAACCGTGGTGAATGATATCCAACACCCATCTGTCTTGAGTAATTAAATCCCAATTTTCTTTGAAAAGAGACAGTCTTCCTCCCAAAGGAGCTGCCAGACGAGAATCTACTGGCAGCTGAAAAGGCAGGTCATTGGGTCTGTTTACGAAAGGACTGACCCCTGCCCTCACCAGAAGTCTGAGCAGGTGAACTCCTGTTCTAGGCCTAAAAGAACCTTGAGCTCTGCCCCTACCACGTCTAGACCTACCCCTAGACTGGGAATCATAAGCAGGATATGTCCACCCCTTAGCAGGCCAATTTCTACTAAACTTGGTGGCTGCACCTGCAAAAAATCTTTAACAGTTTGCATAGACTTAGCTTTGTCCTCCATTTTCTTTAAAACTGCTTCCACAGGCGAACCAAACAACACATCAGACTGTAAAGGAGCATCCAAAATCCTTGTCTTAACATGCTCAGCTAAATTCTGATCCCTCAACCAGGCATGCCTGCGAAGAACAGAACTAGTGGCAGCCACCCTCGAGGAGGCCTGTACAGCATCAAAACCACATTGCAAAGAATGCTTACCCACTTGTTCAGACACATGAACCAAATCCAGCAACTCTTTACACTCAATACCTTCCGCCAAAGCATCCACCTTAGATTTCAAT
Source organism: Protopterus annectens (assembly GCF_019279795.1). NCBI lineage: Eukaryota > Metazoa > Chordata > Ceratodontiformes > Protopteridae > Protopterus > Protopterus annectens. The sequence continues at coordinate 714,255,228 of NC_056741.1, read as the reverse complement.
TGTGAAAGGAGATAATTTTGATATTTTAGCATGTGAAACTGACAATTCAACGCTCTCATGGCTAGAGTGGAAGAAGTATACACTTTCTTTCCCCACCTATCCAAAGCCCTTGCCTCTTTATCAGTGGGAACAGGATTTTTAACCACAGAGGCCTTAACACCTTTAGGCCCCTGAGAAACAGTTTCTGGGTCCGCCCTAGGACTCTTAAACAAATACTTATGAGCTTCGGGCACCCTATAGTACCTATCAGGTTTAACAGGAGCAGGAGGCAAAGAGTCAGGGTTCAGGGAAGCCTCTGCAAAACGATCTTCCACCACATTCAACACAGGAGGTATAGCTAAGGGCCTATGCTGGGGTAAAACAAGAATTCCCTAAGCCTTTTCCTGGAATCAGAGTAATCCTGGCCTTCCCATTTAAAGTGCTCCCTCATGGAATGCAGAGTCTCTGAAAATGAGAAATCCTCAGGAGGAGAAGCTGTAGGAGTGGAATCATCCACATCAGAATCAGAATAAGGAGGATACTCCTGCAAATCTTCCAGAAGACTCAGAAGCCTCTGAACACTGTTCAAAACTATCAAACTCCGGTTCCACCCTAGGCCTCTTATCAGGAGGGGCATAGAACCTCTAATCATAGTAATCAAATCTTCTGCCATTTTAAGCATATGTTTCTTAGGTACAGAACCCGAAATGCTAGGAGAAGCCCCCACTGAAGCTGAACTTGGCCTACCTCTCAAAGAAGTTTTGGCAACAGAAGGAGAGGCTCTAACTACCTTGGGAAGAGAGGGAAGAACAGTTACCTGAGAAGCCCCTCAGCCTGGCCTACCTCCTGAGAAGGCACATCCTGTAACAGTAAAGTTTCTGCCTGAGACTCCATAGAAACTCCTGGCAAAACCTCTGGCTCCACTGAGCCTTCTAAAGAACCGGCGTCCGGGACTGCCGGTTCATCAACCCTAGGCTTCGCCGTTTTGTCCTTGCGCTTCTTGGGCGAAGCGGGCGCCGGAGCATCCGACGGCATTTTATAATTGCAACGCTTCCCAAACACTAACCTGGCACAGTCTAACCTCCTCTTAATAGTGCGTTTGTTAAACCTAGCACAAGAGCGGCATCCAACAACGTCGTGCTCAGGCCCTAAACAAGGTATACACAAGGTATGGTAATCTCTATGAGGTATCTGTTTCCCACAAGAAATACAGTTATTCACTTTTTCTGACATCCGGTTAAATACTGAGGCAAGCAAAAACCAAAATGTTCCCCAACGGGGTACTTAGCCAACTCTGATTCGGTCTGAAACTCCGGTTTCGGAAATATTTCAGAACGCCAACCTGCACTCGCAAAACTGCTTCTGCATCGGACCATGCGGCAAAAAAGACTGGGGATATGACGTCGGTCATGCGCATTAGTACCCTGACGTACTGACGTCAGTCTAATGCGCCCTGACCGACGTCAGCCATATACTCTGGTATTCGGGCCGACTGGACAGCGGACTACCCTATAGTAAGGACTGCAGCAATGTGGAACGAAGAACATCTTGCGGGTGAAGAAAAAAAAAAAAAAAAAAAAAAACTGCTAGAATTTCCCTGTGTTTTACTTAACTGTAACAAAAAATGTTTACACTTGTTTGCTGCCTTTCCTGTAACTAGTCTAGTCCAGATACAGATTCTTGGTTTTAGCACTTGAATTTGCTTATTCCTGCTCAGCACTTGTTCAGAACTTGTAAGCACTAAATAAGCTACAAATTACTACAGCACTTAACCTTCCTCATTGCCTACAGGAAAACATTTTTTCTTCTTACTTTCCTCACTTGCTTAGAAAAAAAACAGCGGTTGTACTCACTTTCCTCACTTGTCTAGAGGAAAATATTTTTTTTTTATTCAGGCATGTCCAAGGGTCAGCTCCCAGTGTTTTCTCCTGTCTATCTGATGAATCTGGTCATCTTGGGGCAATGTAACAATTGTCTCATGTACATAGACAACCCTCTCCTCCTGCCACCGAACACTATAACCTGTGAGAGATGCACTTATCTAGCGAAACTGGAGGTAAAGCTCTCTCCATCCAAGACTGAACTTGACAGTCAAGAGAAGAAGGTAAATACTTGCACCACACCACACATCACATAATCCCACTAAACCTACACCACTAAAATCCACACACAGAAACACAAACATTCGCAGAGGCTCTCAATAATAATCTCAAGCAACAAAGACCTCCAAAGCAGAAACGCAATCAACCTCCACCCCCCAACACAACCCAAATGACACATGGACCACAGACTCTGTGTGCCACTCAACCACAGCCCATAAGGCAAAACAACATACCCAACATACTAGTCATAGGTGACTCTATAGTCAGGCACACTGATGTCCCACTCACCAGGCTAAACAAGGAGAAGGTTACTGTCAGCTGCCTGTCGGGTGCCAGGATCCACCACATAACCCATGCACTCAGGTCACTCCACAACAAGTACAAATAGGACTGTCATTGTCCATGTTGGTGTGAACGACCTGAGATGTACCTCCCTGGACTAAATGAAAAGAGACGTGGAAGAGCTCTCCGATCTTGTAGCCCAGGCAGGTATTACCCTAGCCCTGAGTAGCATCCTGCCATCGCCCAGAATGATACCACAGTACAAGGACAAAATGATTGACTTCAACAATTGGCTAAGCTTCTGGTGTCATTCTAAGGGGATCCAGTATCTGTCAGCCTGGGACGACACGGTCGACAGACCACGATGCTTTGCCAGAGATAGCCTGCACCTGTCATCCCTGGGATTCCGGATACTGGCTAAGGCTCTTGCCGCTCCTATAGTGCCTTTTTTAGGCAAGGTTCAAATGACAAATTCACCACCATAAGTGGAACAGGTAAGCAAAAACAGAGGGTAACGCTACTCGCTAGTAGTCTAAATGTCAAAATGCACTCCCTTGAGGCACTTCTTAAAATGGAGAACATCAATATCTGTGCAGTGACTGAGACCTGGTTCAAGGCTGCAGAGTGCACCCCTGCATTACCAGGCTATAACTCATACCACACTTTTCGGCCATCTAACCTGGAACGGAACACCAAAGGCAGAGATGTGTCCATTTTCATTAAGGATAGCCACACCTCCAGGCTAGTTACTCAGCATAATGCATCAGAGGTTATCCAAGTGCAACTAACTCTGGGAAAACCTGCAATCCAAATTGTAGCTTGCTACAGTTCCCCCACCATGCCCCAGGATTCCCGCTCCTCTTTTCTTGATATACTGGAAAATATTAGGGTTCAACCAAACACCTTAATAATGGGCGATTTCAACTACCCCACCATTAACCGGGAAAGCTACTCATGTACCAACTCCTTCGCTTAACGCTTTCTGGAATTCATAAATTCCAGTGCCCTGGATCAACTTATCCACAACCTCACCAGGGGCAACAATATCCTAGACCTAGTCATTACCAACATGAGTGACTGGTGTTCCACACCTGAAGTCAACTCCTTGTTGGTCAGATCCGACCATAAGCTAATCATCCTAGATATCCAAATCCCACCCCACCCCCCATTAAGGAAAGCACCGTAAAAATTTCTCCAAAGCCAACTTCATGCTTCTTAAGAACGAAGTGGCGAACTTCATGACACCCATGCAGATGGACAATACAGTTACGACTGCTGAATCCTACACAAATGCACTCTATAAGCACTTACACGAGTGTATGGATCGTGTTATCCCAAACAGAACCAAGACGTTATCCTCCAAAAAAAGGAAGCCAATCTGGTGGTCCCCTGTCATAAACTAACTCTACAACAGAAGGAAGAAACTGTTGCAAAACAGAGTAAAATCCCATGAGTGGAGGAGCTCCCTGGTCAGCCTCAGTAAGAAGCTAAGATCCCTTATAAGATCCTACAAAGCTAGCTACGAAAACAAAATTGCCACTAATTCTAAGGACAACCACAAAGCATTCTATAGCTACGTCCGGAATCTCAATGGCAACACCCAGATCTGCTCTGAGTTACAGCACAAAAATTACAGAACCAACTGATATTGCCAACATCCTGGCAGATAGGTTCAGTGCTAACTTTACCCTCCTCTCACCCCTTAAAAGGGCCATATCTATACAGGAAGAATGCAGAGTTCCTGTAATCACAACTACGCAGGCAAAAGCTGCACCCTCTAAATCCAAAAACACAGCATCCATGGGACTGGACAACATCCCAGGCTGTGTTTTACATGAACTGGCTTCCCCACCTAAGCACCATGTTCAATTATAGCCTCACATCAGAATTTGTGCCCACGGAATGGCACACAGCAACAGTTATCCTACTCCACAAAGGGAGAGCCACCACTGATCCCGGGAACTATCGCCCTATTAGTGTGACGAGCCTGGTCTGTAAGGCCATGGAACATATCATCATGGAACTCGTAAACAAAGACACTGGTAACCTCCAAACTCTGGACCCCACCCATTTCGGGTATGTGAAAGGCAGATCATGCCTGCTGAACTAGATCGACTTCTTTGAGGCAGTCACCAAAGCTGTAGACGAGGGTAAGGTGGTTCACACAGCCTATCTTGACCTCGCCAAGGCTTTCAACACCATCCCCCATTCTGGAATTATAGCTAAACTCACTACACTAGATATAAATCCTTACGGCCCAAGATGGGTTGCCAACTGGCTCACTGACAGAACCCACACTGTAAAAGCTGCAGACTCCAAATATGACTTCAAACCAGTGACAAATGGAGTACCACAGGGTTCAGTCCTGGGACCTCTCCTGTTTGGTATCTACTTCTCTGAAGTACAGGCTAACAGAGAAGGCCTTTGGCTAATGAAGTTTGCAGATGACTGCAAACTAGGAGCCATAGTCATGTCCCCAAATTATGTGGAATCCTACAGAAAGGCCTCACTGAGACAGATACGTGGGTATCAGAGCCATGGCCTCAACCTTAATGCCAAAAAGTGCATTGTCATCCCCTTTGGTAAAAACTCTGTACCCATGAACTACCACATAGGTGGCAGTCTACTTAATGGCGAATGTGTGACAAGAGACCTTGGGATCCAGGTGGACAGTAGTCTCTCCTTTGATAATCACATCGACACAGTAGTCAGGAAATTCTTCTATGTGGCACACCTCATCACAAAAGGGTTCTCAGCCAGGAAAAAAAAGTAAGTCATTGTTCCCCTCTACTCGACACTCATTAGACCCATTATAAATGAGTACAACGCCCCTTTTCGAATGTACCTCACAAGACATCTGCAACAACTGGAAAGGCCACAGAAGTACCTCACAAAGAGGATTACTGGCCTCAGATACCCTACACTAACCGTCTAAAAAAACTCCAGCTTTACTCCGTAGCACATTGCCTACTCGGAGGTGATCTCTGCCTAACATATAAAGCAATGTCAAACCCAGAGCTGTTGGACATGTTGCACCTAAAGAAATCCCAATCTCTCAGAGCTACAAGCTCTAGGGACCTAAACCTTGTCACCACAATAAACAGGCCATGCTGGAGGGATAGATTCCTGCCCCAGAGACTTCCTATACTCTGGAACAGTCTACCCATCTATGTCAAGCAAAGTTCCTCATTAGCACTCCAAGAAAAATCTTGATGAGTGGATGGGAAAATAGGAAATATACCCCTGGGATCACTTTTGTGGCTCTGCTCGACAGGGGCACAGGAAAATAACTTTCTTAGGTGGCTTAAGCCAGGGAACCTTGTTGGCTAGGCTTACTTAGGCCCTTGGACCAATACCCTAGTACCTACCTATAAACTGTAAAACATATATTCCACTTCATTAATGTTTAGGAAGACACTGAAATGAATGAAATAGCCATCAGTTTTTGTTCTTAATAACATTAGTATAAAATTATTTATGTAAAGAGCATGTTGTACTTTAAAGCAATTCTGCACATTATGTTTTCAAAGGTATTTTAAATGTGAGAGGCGGGGATTTTATCAGTGATTTCTGTACAGATTAAAATGTTTAAGCAAGCAAGTACTGTTCTGTTGTAATATAAACAGGTTTATAACATAAGTTAGGAAAAGGTCAGAAAAGTACAATTAAGCAAGATGCTCTTGCTCATAACAGTATATCTTCAAATTCCTCATTGCTGTGGTGGCCTTTACAAGGAAAACTCCACCATCTCCTACAGTTTAACTCAATCCTTAGGTTTGCTTTTTCCCTATAATATGATTACAGTATTGTGTAGGTATCCAACACCTGCTTGTACTTCTTAACACTTTTATTTCCTTCCAATGGAAAAGGGAAGCCCACCTTTTTTTTCCCACATACTTTGCACAGGAATTAGTCTCCACCTGCATGACATATCATAGACACAGTTAAATCTGTAGTTTACTCTGTCAGGTACTGCTGTCAATCTTGCATGAGCAATTAATCTTGCTCATGTCAGGAACACAGCAGCGGATATAAAATAGACAGAAAGCTGTTGAACTGTTTTCCACTGCTTTTATTTCAGAGAAGAGGAGAACTTAACACTCCCCTTTCATAGCAAAACAAAGCAATTACAACAGTCAGGGGTTTAACCCTTTGTCACCTCTTTGGACAAATTTACATAAGCAGCAGCACAGTATTGAAAAGCTAAACTTGAAATGTAATAGTTTATGTGTTAAGATAAATGTAGCAAAGATTTCTGTGACATTTAGAGAAAAGTTAGAAAATCTTTTTTCATGTAATGTAACCATACATTTACCTTTTTCAAGCCCCCCTCCCCCCACCACACAGGACAGAAAGTACAGTTGTGTACACTTATCATAAATGTAGTTGTTCAAGTGTATTCACTGTTGCAGTCATTACATTTGGGTTATCTGCCTGCAGGTAGCCCTCAGCTGGCCTGAACATCAAAGTCTTGGATCCTGTGTCGGATGCTGCCTCTTCTTCCATGACGTCAGGTCATCAGGGGTATAAAGTATGCAGCTGACGCCATTACATCAGTTTTTTTTGCCACAGATGTTAGGTGCCCCCATAATGGGAAGCAATTATATATAAGGTTACACCTCCAACAAAAAACAAATACACCAGAAAGCTGAAATACACTAAACAAGAAAGGTATAGCCAAGAGAAGTCAGGGGGCTGGAGGGAGGGTAACCAGGACTACAACAGTGAATACACACAAACATCTACATTTATGGTAAGTGTATACAACTGTACTATGTTCTTCGTGTTTCCCTGTTGCAGTCATTACATTTGGGTAGATTCCCAAAGCTAAGGAAGGGAGGAGGAAGTTAGAGAGCATTAGGACCAGCTATTAAGCCCTGCAAGACTGCAGTGGCAAAACCAGCTCTGGATTTAGAAAAAATAGGCAAGTGGTAATGCTTGGTGAAGGTATGTACAGAGCTCCATTTAGTAGCTTCTAGGATGTCCCTGGTAGGAACACCTCTGAGAAAGGATGTAGAGGTAGATTCAGCCCTGGTAGAATGAGATTGTATCCCCTGTGGGGTAGGTTTTCCATGGTGCTTATAAACAGAAATGAATGCAATGTCCTATCCACTTAGAAATCGTTTGCTTTGAAATGGCCTTCCCCTCTGCCCCTGCAGCAAAGGCAACTAGCAGCTGTTCCATTTTTCTTAGAAGCTTAGTCCTGTCCAAATAAAATCCGAGTTGTCTGCGCACGTCCAAAGAGTGCAGAATTCGTTCTCCTTTGTTTTCTTTTGTGGATTAAGAAAACAGGTTGGCAAATGAATGGACTGATTAAGGGCCACACTGGATACCACCTTGGGCATAAAAGGAAGGATTGGTCCTGAGGGACACCCTGTCAGTATGGAAGATGATGGACTCCACTGCCATGAGGGCCTGTAATTTAGACACTCTTCTTGCTGAAGTGATGGCTAGAAGGAAGAATGTTTTCCAAGAAAGGAATTTCAACTCTGCAGTTGCAGCTGGCTCAAAAGAAGGTAGAGTGAGATTTTCCAATACAAAATTAAAAATCCCAGGCTGGAGTAGGGGCACTCCTGGGTGGTCTTAATATTTGGCCCCTCTGAGGAATTGTTTCAGCAGGGGTGAGAGAAGAGGGGTGGGCTCAGTATTATAATGTGCTGAAATGGCCGAGGCTTTTTAATTGATGAGAAGGAAAGGCTCTTGTGGAGGGATGCTATTGGACAGCTCCGGGAATTAGCCAGGCTGCAAGGTTTGAACCTGGGGGTGCAAAATCTGGCCCACCTGCTGGGACAGCAGGGAAGGGGTCGGAGGCAGGTGTCATGGTTTCAGCAGTGACATACTGCGCAAGAGGGGGTACCCAGTGCTGGTGTGGACAGTATGGTGCAATCAGTATTGTGCTTGGTTTGTCCTGTTTGATCTTTAGCAGAACCTTCGAGAGGAGAGGCAGAAGTGGAAAGGCATAAACTGAGAGGCTTTCCCAGGTGAAGGACAGGGCATCCACTTTCCAAGCTTGACTGTGGGAAGTCTTTGTGCAGAATTTGTCCAATTGGTAGTTTTGAGGGGAGGCAAACGGGTCAATCTCTGGGTTCCCCCCATTTGTTTCTCAAAATGTTGAATATCTTTGGTTCCAGATTCCACTTGTGTGGGTCCATGAGATTTCTGCTTAGGTCGTCTGCCAGTGAATTTAACTTGCCTAGCAGGAATTGAGCTTGTAGGTGCATGTGGTAGCTCAAGGCTGTGTTCCACAGAGCCTTGGTTAGTCTGCAGAAAGGATACGAATGGGTTTCCCCCTGCTTGTTTATGTTCCACATAACAGTGGTGTTGTCTGTCTTTACCAATAATTGTCCTGGAAGAATGTTGTCCTTGAAGGCTGTCAGGGAATTCTGTACAGCTAACTTTTTTTGATTGATATGCAGGTGCATCTGACTCGGGTTCCATTTGCCCTGAAAGCACTGCCCTGTCAAGTGAGCCCCCCATGCATAGTCTGATGCGTCTGTTGTTAGGGTTTGGGTGGCAGGGGGTAGAGTGAATAGCAGTCCTTTGTTGTGGTAGCAGGCCTCTGCCCACCAAAGAACTGTGTTTATACAAGAAATGACAGGAATCACTGATTCTAGGTCCTGAGAATGCTGACACCACAGGCTTTTTAGATACCACTGTAGTTTCCACATATGCAGTCTTGCATATGTAATTAGTAGAATGCAAGAGGCCATGAACCCCAGGGCTTGCAGGATTTTCCTTGCAGATAGCTGGGTCTTTGTGGCCAATAGTTTGAAGAAGGCTGTCAAATAAACTTGTTTCTCTGGTGTGAGGTAAGCCATCTGAGAAGTTGTGTTCATGCTTGCTCCCAAGAATACAATTTGTTGGCAGGATACTAGATGAGATTTCATTTCATTTATGGTGTACCCCAGTGAGGTTAAAAGTTTCTTTACAAATGCCAGATGATTTAGTAGTATGTCCTGGCTTTGTGTCTGAATTAGACAATCGTCTAGGTATGGGTATATTTGAATATTTCTTTGCCTGCAAAATTCAATGACTGGAGCTAGGCACTTTTTGAATACCCCGGGTGTAGTAGATAAGCCAAAGGGAAGTGCAGAGAACTGACAGTGCATGTAGCCTGCTCTGAAGCGCAAGTATTTCCTGCAAGACTCCCTTATTGGAATGTGCAGGTAAGCTTCCTTTAAGTCCAAGGATGCCAACTAGCATCTTGGCCTAGCATATAAAGCAAGTGATGAAGAGTTAGCATTCTGAATTTTGGGATTGCCAAAAAGGTGTTTAGAATAGAGAGGTCCAGGATAGGAAGCCAGGAGCTGTCTTTTCTGGGTACCAGGAAAAGTCTCGAGTAAAAACCTTGTCCCCTTTCTTCTGCTGGGACAGGTTGAATAGCCCTGATACTAAGAAGAGAGAGAACCTGCCGTTGAGCCTCTGCCTGCTGATTTGGGGGTAGGTCTGGCCAACCGTTTGGGGTTGGTAAGGTGTGGAAGTGGAATCTGTATCCTTGGGAAACAAAATTTAAAACCCATTTGTCCTGGGTAATGAGTTCCTAGTTTTTTGCATGCAGGGCGATCTTTCCCCCTAAGGAAGCAGGCATTTGAGCAGGGCCTGGAAGGTTTAAGGTTAAGTCATTGTGACAGTTTTCCACAGGGGGGGGTGTCTTAATACTTCCAGCTTTGGAAGTGGAAGCCCCCCACTGCTTAGGCCTGTGAGTACCTTGAGAAGGTAGCCTAGATGCTCTGCTGTTCCTGGGTTTGGTCTGGTAAGGCCTGGAAGAGAAAGGAAAGGACCAATTCTTAGAAGGTCAATGCCTACTGAATCTGGGAGGCTGTACTTGCAGGAAATCTTTAACAGTTTGCATAGATTTAGCTTTTTTCTCCATCTTTTTTAAGGACTTCTTCTGCTTTGTTGCCAAACAGGCGGTCTTGGTTTAAGGTAGCATCCAATAGTTTAGATTTAACATGGTCTGACAAATTTTGCTCCTTAACCCAAGCATGCCTTCCAAGAACAGAACCAGTGACAGCAGCAATGCAAAACGCTTCTAATGAGTCAAAACCACATTGCAAAGTATGTTTACCAACTTGTTCAGTAGAATGAATTAAATCCTGTAACTCTATTTTCAGCACAGTCAGAAATCAACATAATTTTCTGTTTAAGTAGTCCCATGATACGCTGCTGATACTTTAACATATGAAACTGGCAGTTTAGGGCCCTAATGGCCAAAGTAGCAGAAGTGTATACCTTCTTACCTAATCTGTCCAAGGCCTTGGAATCTCTATCAGAGAGGGTAGGGTTTTTGGCAGTAGTACCCTTAATGCCTTTAGGTCCCTGGGAAATGGTCTCTGGGTCCACAGCGACAGTCAAGTACTCTGTAATACCTGTCAGGTTTCCTGGGAGCCAGAAGTAAAGTGTCTAGGGCCAGGCTAGATTCCAAGAAGGCATCGTCTATAATGTCCAGGACAGGAGGGATAGCTAAACGCCTGTGTTGAGGTAGGAGTAAGAATTCCCTAAGCCTCTTTTTGGAGTCAGAGTAATCCTGGCTTTCCCAGTGGAAATGTTCCCTAAGAGTGTGCAAGGTTTCACCAAAAGAAAAATCTTCTGGAGGGGAAGCAGAGGGAATGGAGTCATCTGCATCAGAATCCTAATAGGTAAATAAGGGCAAATCCTGGTAATCAGAAGAAACAGAAATTTCAGAATCCTGATCAGAAGAATCAGAAGGAAAAGCAGTTCTAGGTCTCTCAGAGGGTGAAGGCTGGCTTCCCCTAATTAAAGTAATAAGGTCTTCAGCCATTCTTATCAATTGTTTTTAAGCATATGGGCCTGACCATGTGGTTTGAATGTCGGTTTTCTAGGCATGGGTCGAGTTTTAGGCCTTTAAGAAGAAGATGGCATTGGTTTGAAATGCAAGTCAGTAGGCCTGAATACACCCTGAGAAGCCGGTTCCTGCACAGCGGCTCCGGACCCATCCAAGGTAGAGACATCCGCAGGTTCCATGGTCGAAGAAGCATCTCATGGCATACCAGACTACGAGTGGGTCTCAGTAGAGGCCTGCGAATCTGAAGTAGTGGGCATCAGGGGCTGCGAAAGCGCCAGAGTACTGGCAACTAGCTTAACGGAAGCATTGTCGGCAGCTTTGGACCTAATGCGGTCCGTCTCTGTCTTTATCTTTACGTTTTTTCGGAATGCCGGTAGTCAGATGGCTTACCGAAGCCATTTCTGGATAATTAAACAGAGTACCGAAATAATTTGATGCAAAAATGAACAGACGACGAATAGTTCGAGGATTGAATAAGGCACAAAACCGACAACGAGGGACATCGTGGTCTGGGCCTAAGCAAGGAATGCAGTACGAATTAAATTCTTTATATGGTATTTGCTTTCCACAGGTAATACAACTGTTAACTTTTACTGACATCAGTTTAGAGCAAGAAAAAGGATCCCCAATGGGGTACTTAGCTTTTTTGAAGACTTCGGTTCTGAAACTCGAAAACGAAAATGTCAGGAGTCGGCTGACTGGCACTTGTGAACTGCTTTTGCTTCGGGCACCGTGCAGCAAGAAAGACTGATGTAATGGCATCGGCTGCATGCTTTATACCCCTGGCGACCTGACGTCGTGTAAGAAGAGACAGCATCTGACGCAGGACCCAAGACTTTGATATTCAGGCCAGCTGAGGGCTACCTGCAGGCAGATAACCCAAATGTAATGACTGCAACAGTGAAACACGAAAAACATCTGCAGAGAGAGGGGGGGGGGGGACAAGTGGCAAACCTAACTAGGTGCACTGACAATGTGCAGAGAGAGAGATCCTCCAAGAGGGGATGCATATCTGGTACACACAGATCCCATGGTAAGGGATTCCCACGGACTATGACTCAGTCCTTACATTAGAGTGCATGACCATTTTGCAGTCCACAAAGGAAATATAACCATTGATGGCAACCATCATATTCAAGCTGAATTTACTTTACAGCATGTTTATTGTGTGTTCCTTGAATTTTTCTTCTTCTTTCGGCTTTTCCTGGTTAGGGGTCGCCACAGCAGAACTCCGGTCCGCTAATGTTTGGCAGTAGATTTTTACGGTGCCGAGTTGCCAGTCCAACCTTCAACGAAGGCACTCCCATTCATGCATATCTTTCGAACGTCATTCGACCGCGGGGAGGACATGCAGACTCCACACAGAAGGCGCTCCAGCCGAGAATCGAACAGGAGTACCTCTTGCTGTGAGGCGACAACGCTACCGCTGCACTACCGCAGCAACTACTGCATGTTCCTTGAATTAAAAAAAAAAAAAAAAAAAAAAAGAAAATCAGAAGTACTTAACTGTGTTTAAATATGCACACACACAGTCAAACATGCACTTAAACATAGTACTGCATCCCACATATAGTATTCTGCATAAAAAAACAAAGTAGTGAACTAGTCTCCCAGACGCACTCAGCAGTATTCCGAAAATGATTGAAGGAAGGAGTGGAACAATAAAATCCTTTCATTAAGAGATAAAAAACACATAAAATAACTGGTAAGCGCTTTCGTTTAATAAAGTATTAAACTTCATCAGACACCAAGCTCTTTAATCACTTCCTTACATACTAAGTTCAAATTCATTGGATGAAAAAAGTGCAATCAATGAACCCACCACCATAGACTACCTAAAAAATACCACATACACAATAAAACCCAAAAAATTGTATGTGTGTATATTTATGTGCTTCCCAATGGAAAATGCTCAATTAAAATAAAATGCTGAATAAGCATAACTAAGAATTTGTGTATACAATATACGGACTATAAAGTGCTAAAGTTTTTTTTTCTCCAATGCTTTAAAACTTAAGCACTGGAGTGATGAAGCTACGCTCATTTATCCCCGGCCAACTGTCAGCCTGCAAACAGATTTGCCATCTAAGCAGCCCCCATGGTTTTTTGTCATTAATTTCAACTTGGTCAAGGACTAAAAATCTAAACCGATGCTCTAAGATGTCACAAACATGATTAGCTAAGGCATTATTTAAGTTATGTTTTCTTATAGCATAGTCATGTTCATAAATCCGTTGACTAAATGTCCTCTCCGTTTTATCTATGTAAAAGGCTGGGCATGAGTTGCACGATGCCAAGTAAATCGCTGCTTTTGAACTGCAGTTATATTTTGCCTTTGTATGGTACGTAGAACCATAAAATTGGTTACTTGTATTTTATGGCACCATGCACATTCCCCGCACTTAAACATACCATGCGTACTGTGATGATTCATGAACTGTTTCTCCTTAAATAAGTCTTTGAAATTCATTCCCTTTCTGTAGGTAATAACAGGACTTTCACCTATTTGTTTTCTAATGTTAGAGTCATCTGTTAATATAGGCCAGTTCTTTTCAAATATGAACCTTAACTTTCTAAAGTCTTCACTAAATGTAATGGTTAAAGTGTTGAAAAATCAAAGACTTGTTCAGTACCACACTTTTGCGTGTCTGTAGTTATACCAGGCTCTACCATAGAGTAAAGAACCTCTTCTACTATTGCATCTGTTCAGCGACATTCTTCTCCCAGAATGGGCTGAAAAATGTCCATTCATTCTTTTCCATATTAAGCTGCCACGGAGCTCGGACAGAAAAAAAAGGCTGCTATTATTTTACACTCGGTGAGCAGCACTTTTGCTGTTTAGCAAGTGTAAAATGTGAAAAAAAGAAGATATAAAAATTGTTAGTGTGCGTTTATGCCTGTGTGTGATTGTATGTGTGCATGTCAGTGAAAGTGAGAGTGAGCGAGTCCTTATTTTACAACTGATAAGCAGCTCTTTTGCTGTTAAGCAAGTGTAAAATAAAAAAAGAAAGAAAAAATTAAAATAGTGTGTGAAAGTGCATGCATGTATGAGACAGAGTATGAAATAGAGCGAAATAAAAAAGTGTGCGCGCGCGCATGACAGAGTGAAGTGCGACATTGAACTAGTGATTCCCTGGTAGCAGCAACAGTTTTGCATACCTCTCGACCTCAAACAGTTTTCAACCTATTAGCAAAATAAATTTGGACAAAGCCTGACATAATGGGGGGGGGCATTACAAAATAAAACTCAAACTCAGATGTATGTCATTATTTAGTAACTTCCGTTTCCAATGACTGGCAATAAAACAAACGTTTTAGGAGTACGGGACCAAAAAATAAATACCTGGATTTTTTTTTTGAAGTGTTATATTTTGGATGTAAAATACTTCCTCCAACACCATTAACATACAATGGATATAAAAATTGTACACACCACTGTTAAAAAGCCAGGTTTTTGCAATATAAAAACATGAGACCACAAATAAGGCATTTCAAAACTTCTCCCACCTTTAATGTGACCTATAACCTGTACAATTCAATTTAAAAACAAACAAATCTGTTAGGAGCAAGACATAAAAAATAAAAAACGTACAATAAGCTGGTTGCCTAAGTGTGCACACCCTTAAACGAATACTTTGCTGAAGCACCTTTTGTTTTAATTACAGCATTCAGTCTTGGTAACACCTGCCATCAAGTAAACAGACTCTGAAGAACCCCAAATAAAGTTCAGCTGTCCTAGTAGGATTTTATTGACATTTACTCAGTTGTCTGCTACAGCAAAAGGTGTGATTCACAGAGAGCTTACAAAGCATCAAAGGGATCTCATTGTTGAAAGTTATCAGTCAGGAGAAGGGCAGAAAAAAATTTCCACATCATTGGATATACCATGGAACACAGTGAAAACAGTCATCAAAAAGTGGAGAAAATATGGGACAACAGTGACAAAACTGGATGTCCCACCAAAATTGATGAAAAGACAAGATGAAAACTGGTCAGGGAGGCTACCAAGAGACCTACAGCAGCACTGAAGGAGCTACAGGAATTTTTGCAAGTACTGGTTGTGTACTACATGCGACAATCTCCCCTATTCTCCATATGTCTGGGCTATGGGGTAGGGTTGCAAGATGGAAGCCTTTTCTTACACAGAAAAACATCCAGACCTGGCTAAAATTTGCAAAACAGTATATAAAGTATCCCAAAAACACGTAGGAAAATGTGTTATGGTCTGATAAGACCAAGGTTGAACTTTCTGGACACAGTTCCAAAAGGTACGTTTGGCGCAAAAACAAAACTTCACATCACCAAAAGAACACCATCCCCACTGTGAAGCATGGTGGTGGCAGTATCATGCTTTGGGGTCGCTTTTCTTCAGCTAGAACTGGGACTTTAGTCAAGGTGGAGGGAATTATGAACAGTTCCAAATACCAGTCACTTTTGGCCCCAAACCTTCAGGCGTCTGCTAGAAAGCTGAAGAGGAATTTCTCCTTTCAACACAACAATGACACCAAACCAACAAAAGAATGGCTTCACCAGAAGAAAATTAAAGTTTTCGAATGACCCAGCCAGAGCTCAGACCTAAATCCAATAGAAAATCTGTGGGGTGAACTGAAGAGGAATGTGTACAAGAGATACCTTTCACAATCTGACAGATTTTGAGTGCTTTTGCAAGGAAGAGTGGGCAAATATTGCCAAGTCAAGATGTGCCATGCTGACAGACTCCTACCAAAGAAGACTGAATGCTGTAATTAAACGAAAAGGTGCTTCAACAAAGTATTAGTTTAAAGGTGTGCACACTTTTGCAACCAGCTTATTTTATGTTTTTTATTTTTTATACCCCCCCCCCCAACAGATTTGTTTTTCAATTGAATTGCACAGGTTATAGGTCACATTATAGGTGGCAAAAGTTTTGAAATAATTTATTGTGGTCTCATTTTTTTTACATCACAAAAATGTGGCATTTACTGTACACTACAGCAAGTCTGAAACATTAGGCAGAGAACTATTTTACATCAAAAATATATAAAAAAAAAAATATATAGTACTTAAAAAAGAAATAAGTAACACACAACAATTTTACAGAGAGCTCATTCTCTTAGCGCAATAATGCCTGCCATGGTGTGTGTTAGTGTGTAATTAAATGCCCTTCCAGGGGTGTACAGGCCCTTTGTCTGCGGCACGGGATCTCACAACACCCCTAGGCAGACATTAATTACAAATCAACACACACCCTGTCGGGCATTATTGCTTGCTTACTATCTTTGCCAATGCAGCCCAAGTTGTGGCTGAAAATGGTCCTGGGACCAGTTCACTTTCCTGGTTACCAAAGTATAAATAAATATGAAACAGAAAAAAAAAAGAGAGAGAAAGGTGAACTAGTAAACCACATTTTAATATAGCAATAACCCATGCCTGGGTGTGGGTAATGCTAAATTTACCCACGGTTGGCGTGGTTTGGTCCCGAGGCTGCCGAGGACCAAACAAAGCCAACCGTGGGTAAATTAGCATTACCACACCCAGAAGTGGGTTATTGCTATTATACCATGACATTATTTAAGAAAAGAAACTGTTACTTTTCTTAAAATAATGGCATAGTATAATGCCTGTTTACTGCCCTTCCGCAGATGTCTGGCATCCGGCAGTTCTGATGTACTGCGCCTGCGCAGTACATCAGAGTTGAGCAAAGCGGAAAGCAAGATCTCCGTTGCTTTTAGTCTCGCTATGTTAAATGAGTTTAACATAGCGAGACAGTTAAAATAAGCAACGGACATCTCCGTTGCTTATTTTAAACTGTCTCGCTATGTTAAACTCATTTAACATAGCGAGATTAAAAGCAACGGAGATCTTGCTTTCTCCGTTTTTTAAACTGTCTCGCTATGTTAAATGGGTTTAACATGGCGAGACAGCTTTAAAATAAGCAACGGAGATCTCCGTTGCTTATTTTAAAGCTGTCTCGCTATGTTAAACCCTTTTAACATAGCGAGACAGTGTTTTTAAAAACCGAGTTATACTAATGGAAAAAAGTCAGGGCAACCGGACCTTTTTCCATTAGTATATCTCGATTTACAACGGGCACGCTGGCCAATCAGCGTGCACGTTTTGGGGGGATCATGGTATAATAATGCATTACTCATGAGAGGGAGGGGAAAAAAAACTTCCCACTGAAGGGACTGGAAAGAAGCAGACAGACTTAGTTTGGAGCCCTACCACTTGTCACCTATAAATGTACACCAAGATAATTTACTACAGTGACAGTTTTCACACCTCAGCATGAGTGTGTGTGTGTGGGGGGGGTCTATCAATCCTTTTAGAAGTACAAAATAATCCCTTTACAAAAGCCTACTATTTACCTACTTCCTTCTGCGGGAAGTCACTGACAGCTATTTATAGCATAGAACAAGCTCTGCGACACATGAATGATGCTCAGCCAGGGAAACTTAGTAGTAGCTCTGTTACAGAAGGTGCGTTTAGATGAGAGTGCTTCACAGTCCTACCATTCCATCTTAATGGCATGAGAAAACACCACCACACTTCTTTATATAAGTCATGCTAGACAAAAGGAGGACCTGAAATGCAATCTGGGAAGAAGGACTGAAAGCAAGAAAACAAGATCACATTACCAAGGCAAGCCCAATCATCTGCCACTTTGAGGAAAACACATTCAAATTGTAAAATAACCACTTGGTGTGACTTTGTGGTATTAAAATAGCTCAGAAAACAAAAGATACAATTAAAAAATATTGTTTTTAGAGCTGTAATGTGGAGTTTTCCTTTAAGCTATATGGTTTGTGTCATGCCCAATACAGCAACCAGCCAGCTAGTGATGGCTTCCTCCCACATTTCTACTCTGACTGCTGATTGGTCAGCCCTGAAGACAAATTTGTCAAGACTTTCTTGCCTTAAACGTTAAGTAGCAGCATTCTCATTCTGAACTAAAACAAGAAATAACCCTATACACCACTAGGGGATGGTGGGTGTGCATGGCTACTGCAGCAGTGAGGAACATGAGCACTTACCGTTACAGTTAAGTGCAACTTATACAACTGTAGTATGTTCAGTAATCCCACTGCTGCAGTAGCCTTTAGGCTACATGGGTTGATTACCAAAGCCAATCCAGATTTGGGAAAGAGGAAGGACATGGATCCATGATACCCAAGAGAATGAATGGGTCTAGCAAAGCGAATCCTGGACCTAAACAACATAATCTAGTATGAAATACAGAGGACTATGTAGCAGTCTCTAAAAAGTCAAGTCCACCACAACAGGACAAAGACAAGACCTTTGGACAGAGTGTTTATTAATAATGCCTGAAAGTGGTTTATCATAGTGGGTAAAACAAAAGGTAACAGCTGAGGACAAAGGCTGTCCTCTTATTACAGGCATGAGAGCTAAAGAGCCAACTGGCTTTTCTAAAGGACTTGGTTCTGGCAACACAGTACCAGAATTGCCTATGCATGTCCAGAGTACAAATAATCTCATGGTTCTGATGCTTAGTATAGAACACTGGGAGAATGAAACAATCCTGGGCATGAATGAGGTATTTGTACTTACTGATACCCTAACCCCAAAAGTTGACCAGTTAGGGGTTTACCTACCAAGACAACCAGGTATTTGCTTTCCACAAGTAATACAATTAACTATTTCTGATACCGGAATGGAGCAAGAAAAATGTTTCCCCAACGGGGTAGTTAGCTTTAGTGAAGACTTCGGATCTGAAACTCGAAAATTTCAGGAGTCGGCCGACTGGCACTTGCGAACTGCTTCTGCTTCGGGCACCGCGAGGCAAGAAAGACTGAAGAAAATGGCATTGGCTGCTTGTTTTACACCCCTGACGACCTGACGTCATGGAAGAAGAGACAGCAACCGATGCAGGACCCAAGACTTTGGAATTCAGGCTGAGGGCAACCTGCTAGCAGATTACCCAAATGTAATGACTGCAACAGAGAAACACGAAGAACATCTCATACTCCTTTTGCAGATGTTAAAGCAAAGAGAACAGTTACTTGTCTAATCATCCTTAAAGTTTCCTAATTTATGTGCAGATTCAGATAGAGATGTGGTTAACTTTTTTTCAGCAGAAAAGTTAAGACTGTAGGAAGGAGCAACCTGTCTGCAAAGTGATCTCAGGTGAAACCTTCTTATCAGAAACCATTTTACTAAAAACAGCAAGGTTCCACGGGCAAACATACTGGTGGCCACAAGACATACCTTGCCTAAGCAGACCGAATAGCAGAGGCTAGCAACTCACATAAATATTTTAGCACCAGTAGTACAATCCCAGATGGTGACTGCCAATAAATAAAGAGCCCTAACTAGAAAATTACTGCACACATCAAGGTAAGATTTTCTAGTAGCAGAATTTCTTGCCACCTTTAGCATTCCACTAAAAAGATGTTCCTAAAGGGTATCAGAATCCAGGTAGAAATTCAAGAAGTTTTAGACTGGGATATATTAAACCCCCCTGTCTTGTGTGACTAGATCCATATAGTGAGAAGGCTTGTAGTAATTGCCCTTGGCAATTCCATAAATAAGGAGAACCAATACTGCCTGGGCCAGAAGGGATCACCCAAAAACCTCTTGGCGTGTCTTTCTGAATCCTCAAAATTATTAAGGGTATCAGCTGAAAGGATGTTAATGCATAAAGAAACATTCCCCTACAAGGGAATGAAAAAGCATGTGCAAACCTATTTTGAAAGGAGGCCAACAGATCTATTGGAGGTGTACCCAGAAACCGGATCAATACCTGGAAGACTCCCTCATTCAAACTACATTCTTAAAGGCCTGTACTGATCCTGCTCAGATTGATAGTCTCCCACTACGTTTTGCTCTGATGGAATGTAATATGCCTGAAGGGTTAAAGAATGCTAGAGAGTTGCTTCTTAAGCAATAACAGCCAGCCTACACAGAGGGTACAACCGTCTGCCCTTATCTAGCTTATGTACCACATTATCCAGCTAAAGAACCACGCCAGGCTGGATGGAATGAATAAATAAGATCTATTCCTTTGAGCTTGGAGACCAGATCTGTGCAATCACAGTAAGGCCTAAAGTTTAAACGCTACTAGATGGTAAAAAAAATGAATAATAATTACTAAAAATGGAAATCAAACCCTAAACCAACAGTAACTGAAATAGTGAATATTGTAAAGGATAGAAAAGAGCTAGGTATGGGATATTTAGAAAACGGAAGGAGAAAATTGAATACAAACAAATGGAATTTGTTGCAGAACAATGTTTAGGGTAAGGTTTTAAGGGAAGTTGCAACTGAGCAATTCATGTAATGTTAGTGTGAATAATTGTTAAAAAACGTGTATATATATCTAAATCTATATATATATATATATATATATATATCTATAAATATATATATATATATATATATACATATACACACACACACATATATATATATATATATATATATATATATATATATACACACACACACACACATATATATATATATATATATATATATATATATATATATATATATATATATTACACACACACACACACACACACACACACACACACACACACACACACACCCACCATATAATCCAGGAGTGTGAAAAATGTGGAGTGTTTTTTCTTTTGTATTAGATGTATGTGCCTATGTCTTAAGTAATATTTTGATGAAGGTGTTGAAAAACAAAAAGACAGACCCTGACCCATTTTATTTGAACATAACTTTTCAAGGCATTTATGATTGTAGTCTTGCATCTGTTGGCGGCAATGGAAGAGCTCTATCTCAGTGGTTAAGTTATACACAACTAGCCCATGACACAACTGAATATCAAATGTGCATCATGCTCTACCACCCTATTCCACACCCATGAAAATAAATTGCAAAGACATCAAAGACAATTATTTTCTGTTGTCCCTTAATTTGAACTGTTAATAGCAGCAGTCTGCATTTAAAGTGGAACAGCCTTACAAGACTTTCTGCAGATATATAGAGCCGAGTATATTTTTCTGCATTATTCTGTATTATAGAGCTAAATTGTTGCTTAGATATCTGTTGTCTTAGTGTTCTGCAAATATACAGAGATCAGTATATATTTTTTGGGTTTTATAATTTGCACTCTGATTCCTCACATCTCTGTTGAAACTTTTCCCTACCCCCCGTTCTGGTAGTAGTTTAAATTTGGTGGCTTTTGCAGTGCCCGCCCCACTGTAGATTTGATCAAGGACACTCCCCCAGTCCCATCTCTTTACCGCATTCTACCTAATAAACCCTTTCTGCACTTGCTTTTAGTCCTTTTTAATTTAATTACATTTTTTTCAAACTGTGTGTGGACTAATATTGCTACATACTCAAGTGTGCCAGCTTGCACTGCATGTGAATTGTTTTTACTACTGTTTTTGCTACTTTTCTGAAAAAAAAAAAAAAATTGTAAGCCTGTTTCCTACCTTTCCTGTAATTAGTGTGCCAGATACAGATTTTCTGTATCCAGGACTATTTGTAAGCTTCTGAGCCCCCAAGCCTTTCTGTGTTGGAGGGAAGCCTTCTAGCTTATCAGTGGGAGTGGTAAGCACTAGGTAACCTGTCTACCACATAAGGAGTGGTTCTGGCCCAGAATTTGTAGTTATTGGCCATTTGGGCGGTCTTCCATCTCTCTCAACTTTCTGATTTGAAGGCCTGCATTTGCACTTGTTTCTGTCCTGTAACTCCTGGGCCCATCTCATTTACTCACTCAAAAAAAAAAAAAAAAAAAAAAAAAATCTGCTATTACTGTATTTGTGTTCCTTCCTACTTTATTTTGCTTTTGCGTCATCTTAAAAGTACTCAATTGTATTTATTACTGCTTGGTGTAACTCATTCTAAGCCTTTTAGTTTAAGCACTTGGGCTTCAGACCAGTTGTTTTACATTAGGAAGGTTTGTGGCCTGCACTGTGGTGGCAGGACAGGTACCTTACAGCCTTCTAAGTTGGGAACTGCTGATTGAGGGCTCAGTGTCTGTTATTCTAAAAGTGTATTAATTCTGGTTTAAGCACTTGGGCTTCAGGTCAGTTATTTTACATTAAAAGGGTTCGTGGTCTGCACTCTTGTGGGAGGAGAGGCTGGACTCTGCCCTTCTGAGCTGGGAATTTCTGGTTAAAGGCTTATAGTGCCTGCATATCTGCACTGCTTCTTACTGAAATTGGTACACCTTGTTTGCTGGAGCATAGACTAGATCCAGGCCTGCTGAATCTAGCTGTTTGTATAACTTGAGCACTAATCCAGGCATTCTTTAAAGTATTCAATTGTATTTATTACTGCCTGGTAGTAACTTGATTAAAGTGTAGCTATCACTCTAAGTCTTTTGGATTAAGCACTTGGGCTTCAGACCAGTTGTTTTACATTAGGAAGGTTTGCGGCCTGCAATGTGGTGGCAGGACAGATAGCTTACATCCTTCTAAGTTGTGAACTGCTGATTGAGGGCTCAGTGTCTGTTATTCTAAAAGTGTATTAGTTCTGGTTTAAGCACTTGGGCTTCAGGCCAGTTATTTTACATTAAGAAGGTTCGTGGTCTGCACTCTTGTGGGAGGAGAAGCTGGACTCTGCCCTTCTGAGCTGGGAATTTCTGGTTAAAGGCTTATAGTGCCTGCATATTTGAACTGTTTCTTACTGAAATTGGTGCACCTAGTTTGTTGTAGCATAGACTAGATCCAGGCCTGCTGAATCTATGTTGCTTGTTTGTTATTTCCCTGAAACGCTAATTCCACCTAAAACGTGGCTTTTCAGCGCTTCTGTGGATCCCTACTGATATCTGCATTGCTTACTGTACTTATTTCCTTGTTTCACTTGAAAGAAAGTTACTGTTTGTTGTTTTTGCATTTAAGTTACCTGAAACGCATTGCATTTAAGTTACCTGGCACTTGCTCACTAAAGCAATTATATAAGTCAGCACTAAAATATTACAAGCACTACACCCTCACAAACTCCCCTTGAGTACCTTGTTCCCCTTTGGCCCTTTTCTTTTCAATTATAAAGGAATTCCCAATACTATTCTAGCATGTCCAAAGGTCAGTTGTCAATCTCCTCTCCAGTCCAGCTGGTGAATCTCGGAATCTTGAGGCAATGTTACAACTGCCTCATGTACACAGACAACCCTCTCCTCCTCCCAACAAATTCCAACACATGTGAGAGATGCAACCATACAGCCATACTGGAGGCTAAGCTCTCTCAACTCAGTACTGGCGAAACCAGTCAGGAGGAGAAGGAAACCACACTCAATACAATTCCAATCTGACATAGACCTACCACGACAGCAAACCAAACACAAACATACAAAAACATACTCTGAGGTTTTAAATAAAAATCTGCCTAAGCAGCAGAGACCTCCAAAGCAGACACCCAAGCAACCGCTACCCCAAAACAAAACTCGTGCAACACATAGCTCACAAAGCCAGTGTTACGAACAGTCACAGCCCTTAAGGCTAAACAACACACCTGATACACTTGTAATAGGTGACTATCGTCAGGCTCACCAGGCTGAACAAGGAGAAGGTCACTGTGAGCTGCCTGTCGGGCGCTAGGATCCGCCACAAAACACAAGCACTCAGGTCACTCCAAGGCAAGTACAAATATGACTCGGTCATTGTCCATGCTGGTGTGAATGACCTGAGACGTACCTCCCTGGACTACATGAAGAGACAGAGGAGCGCTCTGAGTATGTAGCCCAGGCCAGTATGACCCTGACCTTGAGTAGCATCTTACCCCTCACCAAGAATGATGCCACAATATGAAGACAAGATGATCAATTTCAACAACTGGCTTAAGTATTGGTGTCATTCAAAGGGGATCCAATGCCTGTCAGCCTGGGATGACATGCTCGACAAGCCACGATGCTTCGCTAGCGACGGCTTGCACCTGTCACCCCTGGGCTTTCGGATATTAGCAAAGGCTCTTGCTACCCCCATAGTGCCTTTTTTAGGCAAGGCTCAAAAGACAAACCAACCTCCATACGTATCACAAGGGATAAGAAACTAAGAGAAATGCTACTCAGTGCCAGAAGTCTAAACCTCAAGATGCACACACTCGAAACTCTCCTTAGCATGGAGAATATCGATATCTGTGCAGTAACAGAAACCTGCTTCAAGGCTCCCGAGAGCACCCCAGCATTACCAGGTTATACCTCATACCATGCTTTTTGGCCCCAAAACTTGGACCGTACTACAAAGGGAGGGGGAGTATCAATATTCGTCCTAGATACCCACACCTCCAGGTTGGTGGAACAGGACGAAGCATCATAGACTATCCATGTGCAACTAACAGTGGGTAAAACTGCCTTCCAGTTTATAGCCTGCTACAGACCACCCTCCCAAGCCCAGGAACCCCACTCGGCCTTCCTGAGAACACTGGAAAATATGAAGGTCTCTCCAAACACCATTATATTGGGCGACTTCAACTACCTAAACATAGACTGGGAGCATTACTCTAGCTCCAACACCCTAGCCCAAAGGTTCCTAGAATTTATAAACTCAGATGCTATGGAACAACTTGTTACCACTCCCACAAGAGGGGAAAATATACTGGACCTGATCATCACCAACATGGGGACTCTATGCTCCAGACCAGAAGTGTATCCCTCACTGGTAAGATCAGGCCATAAACTAATCTCACTGGATATTCACATCCCGACTCCACCCCCAGCCCTGAAAACCACAGTGAAAAACTTCTCTAAAGCAAATGTCACACTCCTCAAAACAGAGTGGAATCCTTCAAAGCCCCCGGGCGTGTGAAAAATATGGCCCAGACCGCAGAATCCTTTATAAACACATTCTATGAACACCTTCAGGAATGCATGGATCATGCAATCCCAAATAAAACCAAGACCCAATCCTCCAAAGGCAGACGTGCTGTCTGGTGGACCCAGCCATAAACAAAACTATACAATAGGAGGAGGAAGCTACTACATGATAGAGCAAAATCCCAAAAAGAGAAGGCATCTCTGATCAGTATTAGCAAAAAACTACGGGCACTCATAAAATCGTCTAAGGCCAGCTTCGAGAGAAAAACTGCACAGGACACCAAGGATAATCACAAGGCTTTCTTTAGTTATGTTAGGAACCTGGGTGGGAATTCCCAGATATGCTCAGAATTAGTCCAAAATGACAAAAAAATACACCGAACCCACAGACATTGCCAACATCCTAGCTGAACGGTTGAGCGCAAACTTCTCCCCTCCCCCCTCCCCACCAAAAGGGCAAATATTGATCCCAGCAGAGTGCTGCCCCCCTGACATCTCAGATGCTCAGGTAAGAGCTGCCCTCTCCAAAGCAAAAAACACAGCATCAATGGGACCAGACGGTGTCCTGGGCTGCGTTCTACATGAACTCCAAGAAGAGCTAAACCCAAACATAAAACTACTGTTCAATCTCAGCCTTACTACAGGATATGTACCCAAAGAGTGGCGTACAGCAACAGTGGTCCCTCTCCACAAAGATGGTGCCTCAACGGATCCTGGAAACTATCGCCTCATAAGCCTGACTAGCTTGGTCTGCAAAGCTATGGAAAGGATCATCATGGACCTCATAAATAAAGATATTGGGGACCTACAGACACTGGATCCTACTCAGTTCAGCTTTGTTAAGGGCAGATCCTGCCTCTTAAATCTGGTCGATTTCTTTGAAACAGTCACCAAGGCCATTGATGAGGGGAAGGTGGTCCAACACAGCCTACCTGGACCTCGCAAAAGCCTTCGATACAATACCCCACTCGGGCATTATAGATAAGCTCACCAGCTTAAATATAAACCCCTATGTCACTAGATGGGTTGCAAACTGGCTCAAGGACAGAACCCACATGGTTAGAATTGCTGGAGCCATGTCAAACTCCAAACCAGTTACAAGTGGCATCCCCCAAGGCTCAGTCCTGGGAGCTCTCTTGTTCGGTATATATTTCTCGGAGGTACAAGCCAACACGGAAGGACTGTGGCTGACTAAGTTCACAGATGACTGCAAACTGGGCGCCATAATCAACTCTCCAGCCGACACAAGCATCCTCCAAAAGGGCCTCATAGAACAGACAACTGGTGCCAGAGCCATGGCCTCAAGCTAAACGCCAAAAAGTGTATAGTCATCCCCTTTGGCAAAAACAATGTGCCCACAAATTACCACATAGGTGGTAATCCATTAAGTACAGAAGAAGTAATTAGGGACATGGGGACCCAAGTTGATAGCAATCTCTCATTTGACAACCACGTGGCCAAAGTGGTTAGAAAAACATTTTATATAGCCCACCTAATCATGAAGGGATTCACATCTAGATCAGGGGAGATCATCGTGCCTCTTTACTCATCCCGCATCAGGCCCATAATTGAGTACAATGCCCCTTTTGGGATGTACCTTACCAGACACCTGCAGCAACTGGAAAGACCCCAAAAGTACCTCACCAAGAAGATCATATGGCTCAAACAGATGCCATATGCTGCCCGGTTAAAGAAACTCCAGCTCTACTCAGTGGCATACCGCCTGCTCAGAGGCGATCTGTGCCTGACGTATAAAGCCATGTCCAACCCAGAATTAATGGACATGCTGCACCTCAGAAAATCCAAATCCCATCGAGCTACGCGCTCAAGAGACTTGAACCTCAGCACTGAAATAGGACATGCTGGAGGGACAGATTCATAACCCAGAGGCTCCCTTCACTCTGGAATAAAATCCCAGTCCAGGTTAGGCAGAGTCCCTCATTGACTCTCTTCAAGAGGAATCTTGATGAGTGGATGGGAGATCGTAGGTTTACCCCGGGTATCACTTCAGTGTCACTGTTAGACAGAGGCACAGTATACTAACCTCGAAAAAGGGCATAGCAAAATTAATTTAAAATGGGTGGCGAAAGCCAAACACACTCTGGCTAGGCTTATAAATGCCCTAGGGCAGATAGCGTAGTATGAACCTATGAATAACAGGCACGGCACGCATGTACATCAAATAAGCATCTTTCATCCAAACAACTACGTCAGCCAAATCAAAACCCATACCTTGCAGAAAAATATTAATCCACAATAAAAAAAAAAAAAATTCAACTCGATTATACGTAAAGTACAGTTGTGAACACTTACCATAAATGTAGATGTTCGAGTGTATTCATTGTTGCATTCATTACATTTGGGTAATCCTGCTGGCAAGTTGCCCTCAGTCAGCCTGAATTCCAAAGTCTTGGGTCCTACGCTGGCTGTCGTCACCCCTTCCCTGACGTCAGGTCATCAGGGGTATAAAAGCAGCAGCAGACACCATTTTCTTTACTTTTTCTTGCCCCAGATGTGAGGTGCCCCCTAAAAGGGTAGCCAAAATTTATATGTATATATAAAATTACATGCAGCAATATAAACTATACCTTCATCCACAAGCAAATACACCACATAGGTTGTATAAATCAGAGAAGGAAAGATAGGCTCCATCAGAAGAAAAGGGGGGATGGCGGGTGGGTAACCTGGACTGCAACAGTGAATACACTTGAACATCTACATTTATGGTAAGTGTACACAACTTACTATGTTCTTCCTGTTTCACTGTTGCAGTCATTACATTTTGGTAGATTCCCAAAGCTATGGTTGGGAGGCTGGAGCTAAACAGCGTTAGGAGCGGCTATGAGACCCTGCAGTACTGCAGTGGCAAAGCCTGCCCTGGATTTAGAGTAGAGTGGCAGATGATAGTGCTTTGTAAAGTTGTGCACTGAACTCCAAGTAGCTGCCTCTAAAATGTCCTTGGTTGGTACTCCCCTGAGAAAGGCTGCTGAAGTGGCTGCAGCTCTGGTGGAATGTGGCCTAATGCCCCTTAGGCACTGGCTTGCCATGGTATAAGTAGCAGAAACGAATGCAGTGACCTATCAATTTTGAAATAGTCTGCTTTGAGATAGCAATTACTAGTGGCATGTGCTGCAGGATCACAAGGAAAGGCTATGTCTTTCTGAAAACTTTGGTTCTGTCCAAGTAGAATCTAAGCTGTCTGTATACGTCCAAAGAATACAGACTTCTTTCTCCCTTGTTCTGTGGATTTGGATAAAAAGTTGGCAGATGAATGGTTTGGTTAAGAGCCACATTGGACACCACTTTAGGCATAAATGTTGGGTTTGTCCTCAGTGAGACCCTGTCCGGATAAAAAATGATAAAAGGTTCCACAGCCATGAGTGCCTGTAGCTCTGAAACTCGTCTTGCAGAAGTTATTGCTAGGGGCAAACTGTTTTCCAAGATAAAAACTTTATATCAGCAGTAGCAGCTGGCTCAAAAGGAGGCAGGGTGAGTTTTTCCAAGACATAGTTGAGGTCCCATGTAGGCATTGGTGATCTCCTTGGAGGCCTTAAATTTTTGGCACCTTTGAGGTACTGTTTTAATAAGGGATGAGAAAAGATTGGTGGCTCTGTATTGTAATGAGCCGAAATGGCAGAGGCATGAATTTTAATAGATGAGAAAGATAGGCCTTTGTCCAGCATCTCAGTTAAGTATTGTAAAATCTGAGGAATATTTGGTACTGCTGTATCTGTTCCTTGTGTTTGGTTCCAAGCACAGAATCTCTTCCATTTTCCAGCATAAGATTGTCTAGTACTAGGCCTCCTGGCTTCCAAAATTACATCCATCACAGCTTTGCTGAGAGGTGTGTTTTCTATGGCTACATTATCCGCCATACTGCCAGGTTTAAAGTCCTGAGTTGGCTGTGCAGGACCCGATTGTTTTGCTGGGACAGTAGATGCGGTACTTGAGGTAAGGTCCATGCTGGGCATTGAGACAAGCTCCTTAATATTGGGTACCAGTGCTGGCAGGGCCAGTCTGGTGCAGTCAGTATCATCTTTGGCTTCTCTCGTCTGACCTTTAGGAGTACCTTGGGGAGGAGAGGCAGAGGGGGAAAGGCATATACTGGTAGGTTTTACCAGCTGAAGGACAGGGTGTCCACTTTTCATGCTAGTCTGTGAGAAATCCTTGCGCAGAATCTCTTTAGTTGGTAGTTGTGAAGGGAAGCAAATAGCTCTATGTCCGGGCATCCCCATTTCCTTGTTATCATGCTGAAGACTTGTGGATCCAGCTGCCATTCGTGTGGATCCATGAGGTTTCTGCTTAGTTTGTCTGCCAGAGTATTTTTTCCTTTCTGGCAGGAATTGTGCCTGCAGATGTACTTGGTAAGTCAATGCTGTATCCCACAAAGTCATGGCTAGTCTGCAAAGGGGGTAAGAATGTGTGCCCCCCTGCTTGTTTATATACCACATGACCGTGGTGTTGTCTGTCTTTATCAGTAGTTGTCCTGGATGAAGCAGGTCCTTGAAGGCTGTCAGGGCATTTTGAACAGCTAGCATCTCTTTTTGATTGATATATAGATGCCTTTGGTTTGAGGTCCATGTTCCCTGAATGCATCTTCCTGCCATGTGGGCCCCCCAGGCATAATCTGATGCATCCATTGTTAGTATCTGCCTGGCTGGGGGTAATATGAATGGATGTCCCTTGTTTTAGTGACAAGCCTTTGCCCACCATCAAAACTTCTGTTGCATGCAGGGAATGAGAGTAATTATAGTTTTCAGGCTGTGGCAATGTTGAGTCCAAACACTTTTTAGGTACCATTGAAGTTTCCTCATATGCAGTCTTGCATATGGAATGAGTAGGATGCAGGATGCCATGAAACCCAAAGCCTGCAGAATTTTTCTTGCAGATAACTGGGCCTTTGTTGCCAACATTTTAGTCAGTTGCCTTTGTTTGTCTGGTGTGAGATAAGCTTGCACCCAGGAATATTATCTTTTGAGAGGGTACTAGTTTTGATTTCTTTTCGTTGACAGTGTACCCTAGGCATGCTAGAAGTTTTTTCACAAACGCCAGATGCTGTTGAAGGATGTCCTTGTTCTCTGCTTGAATGAGACAGTCGTCCAAGTAAGGATATATTTGTATTCTTCTTAGTCTGCAGAATGCAATTACTGGTGCCAGGCACTTTGTGAAGACACTGGGCGCAGTAGATAAGCCAAAGGGCAGCGCAGAGAATTGGTAATGCATTGAGCCAGCCTTGAATCTGAGGTATCTTCTGCATATCTGTCCGATTGGGACATGCAGGTATGCCTCTTTTAGGTCTAAAGGTACAAGCCAAGCATTCTTGCCCAGCATGGACAGAAGCTGCTGCAAAGTCAACATTTTGAATTTTGGTATATCCAAGAAAGTGTTCAGAATCGATAGGTCCAGTACTGGCCTCCAGGCCTTGTCCTTTCTGGGTACCAAGAACAGTCTTGAATAAAATCCTTGTCCCCGCTCTTGCTCTGGCACTTGTTGACTGACCCTCATGTCCATGAGGGATGAGACTTGTTTTTGTGCCTCTGCCCATGGATTTTTTGTCAGATCTGGCCAGCCGTTTGCCTTTGGCAGGGTATGGAACTTGGAGGCCTGTGACACAATATTTAATACCCACTTGTCCTGGGTTATAATATGCCAATTTTGAGAAAAAAGTGCTAATTTCCCCCCTAAGGGTGCTGCCAGAAAATAGTGCTTGGTGCCGGCAGGGGGAAGTCATTGGGACTGTTTCCTGTAAGGTTGTGATTTGTCTTCTCCACTTTTGGAGATAGAAGCACCCCATTGCTTTGACATGTATGAACCTTCCGCCTGGGATCTGCCTCTAGAGCGTCTGGGTCTGCCCCTTTGAGGTCTGTCTGACACAGGAAAGGACCAATTCTTAGTTGGCCAGTGTCTACTAAACCTAGGCGGCTGTACTTGTAAGACATCTTTGACCGTTTGCATAGATTTAGCCTTGTCCCCCATTTTAACACCTCTTCTGCCTTAACATCAAACAAAGTATCATGCTGCAAAGGTGCATCTAATAATTTAACTTCAACATGATCAGGCAGATTTTGTTCCTTTGACCAAGCATGCCTTCTAATTACAGAACCTGTAACCGCGGCCCTGCAGGAGGCCTCTAAAGAATCAAAACCACATTGCAAAGTATGCTTTCAACTTGTTCAGCCGCATGCAATATATCCTGCATTTCCTTGTTTTCTGCACATTCAGAGATTAACAACATTTTCTGTTTAAGCAATGCCATGACATGCTGCTGATATTTGAGCATATTTGACAGTTTAAGGCCCTTACAGCCAAGGTAGCAGATTTGTAAACCTTTTTTCACCCCATCTATCCAGTGCCCTAGAATCCCTGTCAGCAGGGGTAGGTTTTTTTGCAGCGGAAGCCTTAACTCCCTTGGGACCCCGAGAAATAGTTTCTGGGTCTGCAGCAGGGTTTATAAAAAGGAATTTATGTAAGTCAGGAACCCTGTAATATCTGTCAGGCTTAACAGGAGCTGGAGGCAAGGAGTCAGGGGGGTAAGGCTAGACTCCGAAAACACATCTACAATTTCTAACACAGGAGAGATGGCTAGCGGCTTGTGTTGAGGTAATAACAAAAAATCCCTGAGCCTCTTTTTAGATTCTGAAAAATCTTGGCTCTCCCTGTGGAAATGCTCCCTCATGGTATGTAAGGTTTCCCCAAAGGAATAGTCCTCAGGAGGAGAAGCTGAAGGAATGGATTCTTCTGCATCAGAATCCTCATAGGGGGGAAAAGAATATTCCTGATCAGAAGAGGAATCAGAAGAAATGGAAACCTGATCTGAAGTTTCACAGTTAGTCTCTTGCCTAGGCCTCTTATCAGGAGGATGGGAACCCCTGATCAAGGTAATTAAGTCTTCGGCCATTTTGAGCATCTGTTTCTTGGGCATGGAGACCTGTCCACGTGGCTCTTGAGTTTGCTTCTTTGCCTTTGAAGTCTGTTTAATGTATACATGTTTGGGTCTGAATACACCCTCAGAAGCCGGTGCCGGCTGGGCGGCTCCGGACCCATCTGAAGGATTAGTGTCCGAGGCTTCAATACCTTGAGTTTCCAGTGGCATGGTCGACTCCACGTGGGAGTCGGTAGCGGCCTGCGACTCTAAAGTAGCGGTCGTCAGGGGCTGCGAAAGCGCCTCACTAGGACCGGCAAACTGGTGACTGGCTTAGGAGAAGCTTCGTTGTCGGTTTTGGGCCTCGGGTGTCTTTCTTTTTCTTTGCATTTTTTGTGAACTCCGGTAGTCGGATGGCTTTCCGACATTTCTGGATAATTAAACCTGCGTCCAAAGTGGTTCAAAGCAAAATCATACCGACACTTAATAGTGCGTTGGTTATATGTAGCACAAAACTGACAACCCAGAAAGTTATGATCTGGGCTTAGGCAAGGAATACAGTAAGAATGAAAGTCCTTATGAGGTACTTGCTTCCCACAAGAAATACAATTATTAACTTTTTCTGACATCGGTTCTGGAGCAAGAAAAGTTTCCCCAACGGGGTACTTGGCTTTACAGAAGACTTTGGATCTGAAATTCAAACTCGAAAATCTCAGGAGTCGGCCGACCGGCACTTGCGAACTGCTTCTGCTTCGGGCACTGTGAGGCAAGAAAGACTAAAGAAAATGGCATTGGCTGCTTCTTTTATACCCCTGACGTCAGGGAAGGGGTGACGACAGCCGACGCAGGACCCAAGACTTTGGAATTCAGGCCGACTGAGGGCAACCTGCCAGCAGGATTACCCAAACGTAATGACTGCAACAGTGAAACACGAAGAACATCAGATAAACAACTAAGGGAAAAGTTGCAAGCATTATTTTGGATAAACAGTAATATTTCTAACAGCCAGGTTTATGAGGAGTATGTCACGTAATTTCTACTTTATCCATTTTTTTTTGTATCAAAACCATTACCCTTTGGGTAGAGTAGCAAGCCCTGCATAACCTACAAAATAAAACTACCACCTAATAATGCATGAAAAACTGCCTTAGCTAAACGTCAAGCAAGAAAGTAACTTACAATAATAAAAAAAAAAATGTAATTAAAGAAAGTTTTGTTATGAAGGCATGGACAGTGAAGCATACACATGCACCCGACTCACAAATTTCTAATGAAGATGACCATATGAAGAGTGCCACCATAACAACTTCACTGGATTATGCCCTCTAAGTTTCCAGTTTTTCATTACCATCTGGCAATTGCTCCAGTCAGCCACTTTCAAAAAGGTCTGCTTTCAGTTAGGAATCAAATGCAACCTCCCTCCTAGGATCCATACACTAAAAACAACCATTAATGACAATTTTGGGGGCATAATAAAAGAGAAATCATCTCTTTGGATAAAGAGTCTTGAGATCTTGACATGGAAACTAGTAGCCAGAATATCCCTGTCATTCCAGAAATAAAAATCAAGATATGCAACTCTCTAGTATTCACAACCACGCATTAGCTACCAGAAAAAAAAATGCCTTCCAAATCTGCAGCTGTACTCATCTAACCCCCCCTAAAGAAGACACAAAGAAGGAAAGAAAAAAATAGAGAAAATACAAGTCAGAAGACTTAACCAAGGCCCAGCTACAGCATCTGAAGTACTTATCTACACTTTCCCATGAGAGAACAGGTCTCTCTTGGTAACCCAGAAAACACAGTACCATGCAAGAAATAGCACTGGTACACATATGCTAAATGTTGTCCAGACATTCATAGCTGCTCCGAACATCCAGTCCATATACTCCAGATGGAGAATGTGTTCCAGGTGAATGGGATTCAGCTAGTGATGCCAGCAGTGGAAGTGCCAGGTGGAAGTCGGAGGATTTAAAGGAAGTGGCCTGTTCACATTTTTAATGAGAAGGGAGGGTTTGGTACCACATTGGATGGTGCTGACTTCCTTGGGGAGACTGGGAAGCTCACTCCTCATGCCTCGTGAGATGGGGCTGGGATGCCTGGCAGGAGCACCCTCACAGAAGTGAGGGGGCATCCTCTACTTTAACCACATTGCATGCCCCACCCTCTACAACTTGCTTGATAAATATGGTAGAGAAATGAGAAACTGAAGTAAACCTTAACCACCCCTGATCACCACCTCAGTAATGGGGTACAAATTGGCCAGTGCAGCACACTATCCTTTTTCACCACACTCAATGCACAGTACCTTAAAAATCAAAATGGAAATAAACGTTTTTTTTTTCCATAAATCTTATGCATCCCCTTATTTTTCCACACATCACATTATTTTGGTGTGCTTTAAAACCACTTCAAGAACTCCTCTTTTTAAAAAAGTCTCTTGAAGGTGAAGATAGACAATAGCAGTATACTAGCATCATCATCAGATTTAACTGCTACAGGAACAACATACACACCGCACAGAAAAAAAATCCTCAGTAGATCGCGTTCCCCAACTAGGGTTCAACCCGTCCGATGTCAGGATAAGAGATGGGGAGGATCATTAAAGGTTTTTAACTAGAATGCTCTGATCTGAAGTAAATCACTCATCAAATCTGTCTCTTATCTCTCGTATGAAACACACTTATTCAAATGATCCTTCAAGTTCCAGAGATCTCAGTGAAACTGTGAAGTCTTATATCTTGCACAACTAAAATACTTAAAACATACACCCCGAATCCTAAAAATGTCTCTGGTTATAGATTTCAAAGATGGCTGTATTCGGAAAAGCAGGTTGATTAGTGCTCTCTCACATGTGAAAATTAAAGGATGTGCAAAAAAAGTAAAAGACAACAACACGAATAAAATTATTTACTGGTTTGTCACTACAGTGCCCTGGATGCCAGCGAATAAGAAATATGGGAAAAGCAAGAAACAAACGAGAAAATTAGAAGGAAAATTCAAGTGAAAGTGAGCTTAGCGGTTAGTCAGCAAAAAGCAGTCCAGGTTTTAGCTTTAATACAAGTTATGGCTTCCAGTAATTTAAATAAAAATAAATTCTTGAAATCAGTACATTCAAATGCATTTAAAATGGGGTCACTAAGGGAATATGCAGTCAGTGGTTAAAAAGCTGGAAAGAATTAAAGAAGCTTTAAGTAGCTATTCAGACCAGAAACAAAAAAAAGTGAAGAAATTTGAGTATGAAATAAAAGAAAGACTAGCTGAATAGGACGCCTCCGAAAGAAAAAACAGTCTTAGAAACTAGCAGTTATATGACAAAGCACACAGAGAAAACTGGAGATTTTCTACTATGCCCAAGAAACTGGAAGGAACAGACTGAGTTTATTTATGAAAGTACAAACAAGCAAGTGGACTGGTATTTCACAGCAGGATTTGTAAACTGAAAGAGCACACAGGAGAGGGTCACGGTGAGCAGCCTGTCGGGCGCTAGGATCCGCCACATAACACAAGCACTCAGGTCACTCCAAGGCAAGTACAAATATGACTCCGTCATTGTCCATGCTGGTGTGAATGACCCGAGACGTACCTCCCTGGACTACATGAAAAGAGACATAAAGGAGCTCTCTGAGCATGTAGCCCAGGCCGGTATGACCCTGACCTTGAGTAGCATCTTACCCTCACCAAGAATGATGCCACAATATGAAGACAAGATGATCAATTTCAACAATTGGCTTAAGTACTGGTGTCATTCAAAGGGGAAGAAATGCCTGTCAGCTTGGGATGATATGCTCGACAAGCCACGATGCTTCGCTAGGGACAGCTTGCACCTGTCACCCCTGGGCTTTCGGATATTGGCAAAGGCTCTTGCTACCCCCATAGTGCCTTTTTTAGGCAAGGCTCAAAAGACAAACCCACCTCCATAGGTATCACAAGGGATAAGAAACTAAGAGTAATGCTACTCAACGCCAGAAGTCTAAACCTCAAGATGCACGCACTCTAAACTCTCCTTAGCATGGAGAACATCGATATCTGTGCAGTAACAGAAACCTGGTTCAGGGCTCCCGAGAGCACCCCAGCACTACCAGGTTATACCTCATACCATGCTTTTCGGCCCTAAAACTTGGAGCGAACCACAAAAGGAGGGGGAGTATTTATATTCATCAAATATACCCACACCTCCAGGTTGGTGGCAAAGCACGAAGCATCAGAGACTATCCATGTGCAACTAACAGTGGGTAAAACTGCCTTCCAGTTTATAGCCTGCTACAGACCACCCTCCCAAACCCAGGAACTCCACTCGGCCTTCCTGAGAACACTGGAAAATATGAAGGTCTCTCCAAACACCATTATATTGGGCGACTTCAACTACCCAAACATAGACTGGGAGCATTACTCTAGCTCCAACACCCTAGCCCAAAGGTTCCTAGAATTTATAAACTCAAATGCTATGGAACAACTTGTTACCACTCCCACAAGAGGAGAAAACATACTGGACCTGATCATCACCAACATGGGGACTCTATGCTCCAGACCAGAAGTGTATCCCTCACTGGTAAGATCAGACCATAAACTAATCTCACTGGATATTCACATCCCGACCCCACCCCTGCCCAGAAAACCACAGTGAAAAACTTCTCTAAAGCAAATTTCACACTCCTCAAAACCGAGGTGGAATCCTTCAAAGCCCCGGGCCTGTGGAAAATCTGCCCAGACCGCAGAATCCTTTATAAACACATTCTATGAACACCTTCAGGAATGCATGGATCATCGATCCCAAATAAAACCAAGACCCAATCCTCCAAAGGCAGGCGTCCTGTCTGGTGGACCCCAGCCATAAACAAACTATACAACAGAAGGAGGAAGCTACTAAATGATAGAGCAAAATCCCAAAAGGGAAGGCATCACTGATCAGTATTAGCAAAAAACTACGGGCACTCATAAAATTGTCTAAGGCCAGCTTCGAGAGATAAATTGCACAGGACACTAAGGATAATCACAAGGCTTTCTTTAGTTATGTTAGGAACCTGGGTGGTAATTCCCAGATATGCTCAGAATTAGTCCAAAATGACAAAAAATACACTGAACCCACAGACATTGCCAACATCCTAGCTGACAGGTTCAGCGCAAACCCCCCCCCCACCAAAAGGGCAAATATCTATCCCAGCAGAGTGCTGCCCCCCTGACATCTCAGATGCTCAGGTAAGAGACGACCTCTCCAAAGCAAAAAACACAGCATCAATGGGACCAGACGGTGTCCCGGGCTGCGTCCTACATGAACTCCAAGAAGAGCTAAACCCAAACATAAAACTACTGTTCAATCTCAGCCTTACTACAGAATATGTGCCCAAAGAGTGGCGTACAGCAACAGTGGTCCCTCTCCATAAAGGTGGTGCCTCAACGGATCCTGGAAACTATCGCCCCATAAGCCTGACTAGCTTGGTCTGCAAAGCTATGGAAAGGATCATCATGGACCTCATAAATAAAGATATTGGGGACCTACAGACACTGGATCCTACCCAGTTCGGCTTTGTTAAGGGCAGATCCTGCCTCTTAAACCTGGTCGATTTCTTTGAAACAGTCACCAAGGCCATTGACGAGGGGAAGGTAGTCCACAAAGCCTACCTGCACCTTGCAAAAGCCTTCGATACAATACCCCACTCGGGCATTATAGATAAGCTCACCAGCTTAAATATAAACCCCTATGTCACTAGATGGATTGCAAACTGGCTCAAGGACAGAACCCACATGGTTAGAATTGCTGGAGCCATGTCAGACTCCAAACCAGTTACAAGTGGTGTCCCACAAAGCTCAGTCCTGGGACCTCTCTTGTTCGGTATATATTTCTCGGAGGTATAGGCCAACACAGAAGGACTGTGGCTGACCAATTGCACAGATGACTGCAAACTGGGCGCCATAATCAACTCTCCAGCCGACACAAGCATCCTCCAAAAGGGCCTCATAGAAACAGACAACTGGTGACAGAGCCATGGCCTCAAGCTAAACGCCAAAAAGTGTATAGTCATCCCCTTTGGCAAAAACAAAGTGCCCACAAATTACCACATAGGTGGTAATAAAGTACAGAAGAAGTAATTAGGGACCTGGGGACCCAAGTTGATAGCAATCTCTCATTTGACAACCACGTGGCCAAAGTGGTTAGAAAAACATTTTATATAGCCCACCTAATCATGAAGGAATTCACATCTAGATCAGGGGAGGTCATCGTGCCTCTTTACTCATCCCTCATCAGGCCCATAATTGAGTACAATGCCCCTTTTGGGATGTACCTTACCAGACACCTGAAGCAACTGGAAAGACCCCAAAAGTACCTCACCAAAAGGATCAAAGGGCTCAAACAGATGCCATATGCTGCCCGGTTAAAATAACTCCAGCTCTACTCAGTGGCATACCACCTGTTCAGAGGCAATCTGTGCCTGACGTATAAAGCCATGTCCAACACCGAATTAATGGACATGCTGCACCTCAGAAAATCCAAATCCTATCGAGCTACGCGCTCGAGAGACTTGAACCTCAGCACTGAAATAAATAGGACATGCTGGAGGGACAGATTCATAACCCAGAGGCTCTCTTCACTCTGGAATAAAATCCCAGTCCAGGTTAGGCAGAGTCCCTCACTGACTCTCTTCAAGAGGAATCTTGATGAGTGGATGGGAGATCATAGATTTACCCCAGGTATCACTTCTGTGTCACTGTTAGACAGAGGCACAGTATACTAACCTCGAAAAAGGGCATAGCAAAATAAATTTAAAATGGGTGGTGAAAGCCAAACACATTCTGGTTAGGCTTATAAATGCCCTAGGGCAGATAGCCTAGTATGAACCTATGAACCTAAATCTGGCCATGAGAAAGAAGTCAAGAGCTACATTTGCCAATATATATATTCAGTCATACCAACAGAAATAGATGCTTCTAACAAAATTGTAAAAGGGAAGAAAAGTACTAAAGATTGATCACGCCAGAGTATTTGTGAAAAATGATTATTCAAAGTACATCAGTCAGAGGAGAAGTGAGTTTGTCACAGCAATCAGGGGATGTCGAGTGGCAGGTGTACAATTTAAGCAACTACATCCAGCAGTAGCTTGTGTATGTAAGTTGCAAGACAGAAATTTGCTCAGAACAACTCTCCTAACTAGAAAAACATCTTATTATATTGTATGGGATAATTTACAAAATTTGTAAAAAAAAAATCTAATTTCAATAGCACGGTATTTTAGTTTAATTAATTGATCTGATTGCAGTGGATGTCTTTGTAAATACTTTACTTGTTTTGTTGAATATTATAATAATACCTATTTTTAATTACTTGTATAAAATTGTTATGATATTTCTCTTGTATGTTAAAACAATAAACCTGTTTTGAAAAAAAAAAAAAAAAAAAGAACAACTCTCCTGTATAATGTGTGAAAACAATAGCATTTTTAACTCAGTATGATTAACTTTATCTTGGAATGTAAATGGCACTACTGGCTCAGACAAAAAGTCAAGATTTTAAATTACAGTATGTAGTGTACAGTCCAAATAGCTATGTTACAGAATCATACCAGGACAGAAAAAAGCATATGAATTTGGCAAAGAAAGGATTACGGAATGGATAATCAGCAGAGTACAGCAAGCAAAGGAAAATGAGGTAATACAGATTGCGACAGGGGCTCAAATAGAGACAGAAGAAACACAAAAATGGTACATTTATGTTAATAAGGGCTGATTGACAGGAAAGGAAGAGTACACTGACATACATTTGTACTCCACTCAAAACTACTACAATGGAGTGGAAGACAATTTTTGGAGAAGTAATTACCTTTAAGCAACAATAACAACTGCGGACTAGAACCTGGGCTGCAATGAGGAGGATTTATCAGGGGATCTACAAGGGCAAATATAACATGATAGGATAGATTTTTGAAGAAATACATGAGAAAATTTGGAATGGAATATGTGAATCTACTGTTCAGAACTTAGGCAGAATTCACAAGTTATTCCCAAAGGTGCAATAACTCTGTTACACTGGATAGAAAACATTGTAAATGAACTTGGGTATTTAACTGAAAGCTTTGAAACACATCCAATAACTACTTCCGGTCATGCATCAATAAAAACTAAGATAAAGATGTAGAGTAATCACTTAGAGAGAAACATTAGTATTTCCTACTCATTTGGTAAAAAGAGAGGAATGAAGGAAAACGTAGTAGAAATAATTTCAAGATTATTAGGGAAAATAGAAATTTCTACAGAGGGTATAGCGAGGGAAAGGGATAAAACTAAAATAGGACTTTAAAAAACACAGAAATAAGACAAAGACTTGAGAAAAAAATAAAAGGAATTATTTTGAAAGCTAAACAAGGGGAGGAGCAACTGCTGAGTGCTAAATGGAAAATAAGAGAACAATAGAATAATGTGCGCGAGTTTAGAAAGATAGTTGCTGAGCAGGTATTAGTTAAATCCAGAGTATGAAAAGTCTTAGCGCAACAACTTAAGCAGCAGAGAGTAGAAAGGGTTGTTGCCAATCTTAAGGAGCTTATGACAAGAAAATTAACCAGAATCCTTACACAAAAGTATTGGAAAAATTTTGGGAATTCTATGCCAATACATATAAAAGTAGAGGAATGTGGAAATAAAGGCAAAAATGGAAATATGCACAGAAGTTTTGACTATGTTAAGATTAGAGAAAGATGAGGAGCAGGAATTAAAATGCTAAGACTGGAATGGATGAAGAACAACTGAGATGTATAAATCACCATTGACATCCTCAAGAACAGATGATATTCCCATCGAAGTAAGGAGGGAAAAAAGTAATAAAGATCTGGAAGACTTTGTTTAACTATAATTTTAAAGGCAGGACAATACCAGCATCTTGGAAGAAAGCTGCGGTAGCTGTATTACCAAAACAGGGTAAAGACCCTTCAGACCCAGCAATTTTACATCATGATTATAAAAAGTGTTCATATCCATACCACCTAAGACAAAGGCAAAGGGATGCAAACATCTGACAGCATGACTATAACAAAGATGTGCCATAGAGGAGTTGCTAGGCCATTTGGAGCCCCCCTCTCCTTTTCAAAACAAAAAAAAAAAAATGTGAACAGGGGTAGGAAAATTCCTTTATAAACATTCAATAAAACTTCTGTTTAGACATGCTTTTGAGCCTCATTAGCTCTTATGCTTTTGTGAAAAGTTAACACATTTTCAGAGTTATGGCTGTCATGTAATGCATAAACAAAACAGCTTTAGCAGTTTAAAGAAATCACAAACATATTTTAAAAAAGGCAGTATTCTGCACAATCCACATCTCTTTATGGGTACAGTCCAAATGCCAACAGCAGCATAACAAATTACACTAATAAGAGCTTGGTCAATATGAACTGTTACAGTAATAACTGCAGCTGTGGCACAGACAAGAATTTATGTACACTGCACAAAAATGTTTAGTGTGCAATATGGCACCATTTGTACCTTAAGTTTACATCATACCGACAACTCATTGTAACATAATGTTTTAATAGTTCGTGCTAGTTCAATGAACATTCCATCATCCACATGGGAATGTAAATTTCATGAACACAGGTCGACAGCAACCTCTTTTGACCACCACATTGCCACTGTGGTCAGAAATTCCTTCTATCTGCCACATCTCATTACTAAGGGATTTGCATCCAGGAAGGTGGTGGTCAGTCTCCCTCTACTCTTCCCTCATCAGGCCAGTCATCAAGTACAATACCCCCATTTGGCATGTACCTCACTAAACACCTGCAACAACTGGAGAGGACGCAAAAGTACCTCACTAAGAGGATCCTAGCCCCTAAACACTTGTCCTATATGGACAGACTCAAAAAAACACCAACTATTCTCTGTCTCATATCGCTTTAGAGGCTATCTCTTCTTGACTTACAAAGCCATGTCTGACCCAGCTCTGTTAGAAATGCTACATCTAAACAAATCCCAATCCCTCTGCACCACACACTCCAGAGACCTCAACCTCATTACCACAATCAACAGAACATGCTGGAGGGACAGGTTCATAAATAACACCAACGCTGAGCAAAAACTTTTAGTTATGTACTCACCATAACTTCAGATGTTTGGGATCCATCTCGCCTACATTCTGAATGATGATCTGAATGATGGGTTCGGAGCCGATCCCTCGGCTCCGACTCGGCACGCTTATGCCAAAGAGCGAAGTCTCTTATTGGCTGAGCTTACTATATCCCAGGATGCACCACCATCAGTCCCCCAGATCTAGTTTGTCCGCATACATGCACACATGCATACCCTGCTTATATAACATCGTCAGATGAAACAAGATAAAAACAGTGGAGCTCAAAACCGTTCTATCTCTTCTGATCTGCAAGGCAGGGGGAAGGAGGGTGGGTATCAGGAATGTAGGCGAGATGGATCCCAAACATCTGAAGTTATGGTGAGTACATAACTAAAAGATGTTATGTGATCCTATCTCGCCTACATTCTGAATGATGGGACAGCGTCCTTAGCACCTGAATCCTGGGTGGCTCACTGGAAAACACTCCTGAGTACCGTGGAACCAAATGAAGCTCGTCCTTTAGATGCCACATCCAATTTGTAGTGGGAAATGAAAGTGTGCGGGTTGGACCAAGTAGCAGCACAAATTTCGAAATAGCGAGCTTGGAATGAAAAGCTATAGAAGTAGCCATAGCTCTGGTAGAATGAGCTTTGATAGATGATGCAAGTTGCTTATTTGAAGAAGAATAGGCCTGAGTTATGCAATCTCTGATCCATTTTGAGATTGTAGCTTTTGTGATGGTTTGGCCCAATTTATTATCTGAGAAGGACACAAACAACTGGTCTGACTTACGAAGTTGCTGAGTCCTGTCTAAATAGAAGCGTAATTGCCTGTGAACATCCAATTTATGGAGAGTGTATTCTGCTTCGTTAGAGAATTTTGGAAAGAAAACTGGTAGTTCTAGAGATTGTTGAAGACAGAAACTAGAGCAGACCTTTGGGACAAAGGATGGATTAGGCCTAAGAGATACTCTATCTTTGTGGAAAATCAGATATGGTGGTTTAATAGACAGGGCTTGAAGCTCTGAGACTCTTCTTGCCGAAGTAATAGCCACTAAGAAGGCCGTTTTCCATGACAGATATTTTAATTCGCATGTA
Source organism: Protopterus annectens (assembly GCF_019279795.1). Lineage (NCBI taxonomy): Eukaryota > Metazoa > Chordata > Ceratodontiformes > Protopteridae > Protopterus > Protopterus annectens. The sequence goes on along the minus strand of NC_056741.1, from coordinate 714,212,314 downwards.
GCAGCCGGTTCGAAAGCCGGAGATGTTAATGCGAAGCACTAAATCAAGATCCCACGGAGGTGCAGGATGAAAAACTGGTGGTCTTAACAGACTCGCACCTTTAATGAAGCGTTTTGCATAGCCTGCTGCTCATCAAAGGAGGATCCGTGGACTCATGGAATTTAGAGATAGCAGCTAGTTGAACTTTAATAGTTGAGACAGAAGATCCCTGATTAAATAGGGATGTTAAGAATTTCAAAACCTCTGGGACAGGAGCAGTGATAGGGTCTAAGCCCTTGAGTTGAGCCCAGATAGCAAACCTCTTCCACTTACTGAGGTACAATTTGTTAGTGGTGGGTTTGTGGGCCGAAGACAAAATGTGAACAACTTCCGGGTCTAGTGTGTGACTTCTAACTAAGGTCGGAAGTGGAGGAGCCAAGCTGTCAATTTCAGAGATTGAAGGGACTGATGCCAATGTCCCGACTGATGGATTAGCAAATCCGGGATCAGGTCTAAGGTCCACGGATCGTCCACTGCATGCTTTTCAGGTAAGGAAACCATATCTGACGAGGCCAGTATGGGGCAATCAGAATCATTGAAGACCTTAGCTGAGAAGCTTTTGAATGACTTTGGGAAGGAGTGGAATTGGAGGAAAAGCATAAAGCAACCCTGTTGGCCAGGGTTGTGCTAGAGCATCCATGGCGGTACTTCCTGATGTGGAATCAAGGAGAAGAACCTTTGGCACTTGGTGTTTTGTGGAGTCGCAAATAGGTCGCAGCACGGCGTCCCCATCTCTTGAAAACCCGGGCTGCTACTGTGCGGCTTAGAGCCCATTCCTCAGGAGAGCGAATTGTCCTGCTTAATTTGTCCGCCAATACATTTGACTTTCCGGGATGTGGGTCGCTACCAAGAAGCGGTTGGTAGCTACAGCCCATTCCCACACTCTCATGGCCTCTCTGCAAAGGGGATACGATCTGGTCCCTCCTTGTTTGTTCAGATACCAAACCACCGACATGTTGTCTGTGTGGATGGCGATGATGCCCTGAGGAAGGAACTTGTGTAAGGCCTGTAGGGATAGAAGTACAGCCCTCATCTCCAACACGTTGATGTGGAGAAGAGCTTAGTCCGGACGCCAGGAGGCCTGAACTAGCCGGGCCAGACAATGCCCCCGCGACCCTATCTGGGAGGCATCTGTCGTCAGGGTAACCACTGGAGGGGGGAGAACAAAGGGTTTTCCCTGATCCAAGTTGGATGTCTGAAGCCACCAGCGCAGGTCCCTTTGCATGTTTCCGTAATCATGATGTGATGATTGAGGGAAGATCTTGAAAGGACCATTGAGTTGATAAGAGCCACTGAAGAATCCTCATGTGTAACCTTGCTAGAGGAACTAAAAGTACCGTGGCAGACATTGAGCCTAGAACCTGTAGGACCATCCTGGCTGGGGCTTTGGATCTCGAGATCAGAGCTTGAACTTGGCCCTGTAAGGTTCGGATCCTTTCGGCAGGAAGAAAGACACGCATCAATCTTGAGTCTATCTCTGCTCCTATAAACTTTATGCGCTGAGAGGGCAGCAAGACAGACTTTGACCAATTGAATGTAATCCCCAGGGAAACACCCAGGAGATGGTGGCTTTGAGGTTGTCCATAAGTAGATGCCTGGTGGTGGCAGTCAGGAGCCAGTCGTCGAGATAGGGAAACACTTGGAATCCAAGGCTCCTCAGGTGAGCCGTCACTACTGCCAAACACTTGGTGAACACCCTGGGGCTGTGGTGAGACCAAAGGGCAGAGCACAAAATTGGTAATGACTGGCTCCCAGGCTGAAGCGCAGATACCTTCTGGACACCTGATGTATCGGTATGTGATAATAGGCGTCCTTGAGGTCTATGGAGCACATCCAAACATCCTTCTCCAACAACGGGAGAATGGATTGCAACGTGACCATTCGAATTTGGATTTCGTACGGATAGGTTCAGTCTGCTGAGATCCAATATTGGTCTCAGGTCCCCTGTCTTTTGGCACTAAAAGAACCTGGAGTAATTTCCTGATCCGATTTGGTCTGTGGGGACCGGTTGGATGACTCCTTTTTGTAGCAGCTTTGAAGCTTCTGCGGCTGCTATTTCCCTTTGACTGGGTGGTGGGTCCGGGATTCTCTTGGACGGAGGGGTGAGTATTTGAATGGGATGGTGTAACCTCCGGCAATTATCCGAAGCACCCATCTGTCCTGAGTGATTGACTCCCAGGCTTTTAGGTGCTTGGCAAGCGACACCCGACTGGCTCGAGCAGCACAGCCGGGCAATCCCTCATGTTGTGTGGGAGGCTGAAGAGCCACGAAAGGACTCATGGTCTCCAGAATTGCGGGGCCCTCTGCCGCCTCTGGGACGGCGTCTCCCTGAAAAATTTCCCGCCCTCTGCCTCTGGGCGGGAATCTTCCTGCTGTTGGGAGAAAAACTTGCGAGATTTTGAACCACATTTTCCCCTCCTTTGGCCTTGGGGTAAGGCCGAAAGGGAGTGGAATAACGGGCCCCTATGGCAGATAACGTTTTTCCCTCTTGCTCACAGCGGGTAAGGGTGTCTTTCACCTTGGGTCCAAACAATGAGGACCCATCAAAGGGAGCGTCGGCGAAGGAAGACTTGAAGGCCTCCGCAAACTGACACAAGCGGAGCCAGGCCTGTCTCCGTAGAGCCACGCCTGTGCCTGCCGCTCTACCCGCCCCTTCGGCCGCATAGGATATGAGCCTCATGGACGAGTTAGCAATTGACGTAAGGATAGTCAACTGAGAGCTAACGGACTGGGGTAGCTGCTCAGGTAGGTTACCCAAGAGGGAGTCTGACAACTCCTTGACCAGATCCCTCTGAAGCCTGGTAAAATGTGCCAAATAATTCAGAGACCTTAAGGTAAAGGCCGCTGAAGTCAGGGTGCGCTTCCCGTACCTATCCATACTCCTAGACTCCTTATTAGGAGGATGGATGGACGTTGAAGCCTCTGCCACGTCCTGCTGTGTAGCAGATGCCACCACCATGGCATCTACAGCCACGCCTTTAGTAAGGAACTCCTTCTCGGGGGGAGCAGATAAGAATTTGTTTGGACGAGAAGGGACTGGTTCCACAGTATCTGGGTGTTCCCACGCCCTTCGACAAACTAAATCCAGAAGCTCGTCGAAGGGCGGAGATACCCAGGAGGCGGAGGGCTGAGCCCCAAAGGCCTTGAGGAGCACTGATTCGTCCGCAGAGGGGGGTTTGGACATCCAGCCGCCTCGTTGTTTGAGGATTTCTAAGATGTCCGCAAAGGAGACATCATCCGAGGACGACTTAGGGGACCCCTCTGCATCATCCATATCCGTGTCCGATGTGATAGACTCGGGGGAGTCCACGTGCTTCCTCTTGCACGATCTCTTCCTTGGGGGTTCTTCTGGAGATGACTCCGAAGAACCCTCAGGAAGAGGGGAACCCCCACTGGGGGTAACCTCAGGCCTCGGGGCTCCGCTGGCTACGGACAGGGGAACTGCCAAAGACCCAGTCTCCACGCCTAGGGAAGGTGCTGGTAAAACCGGAGAGATGGCCGAAGAGGATTTGGCCAAGGCACTCCTCATGGCTCTGAAAGCCGGACCTCCAGAATCCTGGGAGCGTCCAGTCTCCGGGGCCATGATAGTAGACGGAAGTCCCGCAGCAAGCACCGAGAGGAGGCTCGGAACCGAAAGCATCGGTCCCGAAACATCACCCTCGGGTCCAGCCGAAGAAGTCCAGCGTACCAAACTCGGACCCGAGGCCGGGTTGGAGTAAGGGTCGGAGCCGACCCTGAGATCTCCACCGGCTCCAAGAGCACCTGCTCCGCCGGAGCCGAAGCAGTCGGAGGAGGAATAGCAATGGGGTGGGTCATGGCCTTCGGCTCGAAGCCAACTGGGTCGGAGCCGAAACAAATTTTTGGAAGACTGGGGACTGGAAAAGTCTTTGGAGCACCCTGTCTATATCAGAATCCGACATTCTCGAAGACCGAGAGGAAACAGAGCGGGTTCGAGAAGACCTCTCCTCGGCCCCAAGGGACTAGGGGACCGGCTCGAGGCGACTCGATGAGAATCGGCGCCGAGGAAACACACACCAGATTCCATCGGTGCCGAGGTAGACTTCGGCGCCGAGGAGGAAGTGTCTGGCGGGCGACCCTTGTCGGCTCCGAGAGCAGTGGAGCCGACGAAGGTGACCCGCCTCTCGATGCCCCAGCCATCAGCTCCGAAGTCCGAGGAGTCGATACTGGAGGCATCGAGGCAGACCGTTCGACCTCGGCTCGAAGTCTTTGGAGCCGAAGGAGAGGCCTGCCTAGGTCTCTTGGCAGTCGGATCCGACGGACTGGTCGGAGCGAAGCCCTTTTCTTTTGGCAGGAGTCGGAGCGGAAGACAAGGCTTCTTCAAAGAGGGTTTAATCAACCCTTTAAGAATTAATTTATTTTTCCTCTCCTGGAGGACCCTAGAGGAAAAAGCGTGACATACGCTGCATGACTCCTGCAAGTGCTTTGCCCCTAAACAATAAACACAAAGTAGATGGTCATCAGTAACAGACATCTTAAAAGCACATTTAGTACATTTTTTAAAGCCCGAAGGCCTAGGGGCTTGAGACATGATGTTAAACAATTTCTGACAGGAAATTTAACAACTGTAGAATCGCTTATGACCAAAAAAAACCGAGGCTTACAGAAACAGTGTAAAACACAACCTTAGGTGTAATAACCGGGAACTTTAAACACTAAAAGTTCAGTTAAACAGTTTGACCGAAAAGGCCCTGGATTGAAAGGGGGGCCGAAACAAACTCTACCCAATCACACACAAAAAATTCCACTACTCAATCGTACACAACAGGCAGCAATAGGCAGCAATAGCCGTTAAAACGGCTTTTGTGAAATACAAGCACAAAAACTGACAGAAAAAGTAGTTAATAAAAGCTACTCAGCCCAGCCAGCTCGAGACCACGTCCTTGCAGTTAAGCGGCAAACGAGATCTGGGGGACTGATGGTGGTGCATCCTGGGATATAGTAAGCTCAGCCAATAAGAGACTTCGCTCTTTGGCATAAGCGTGCCGAGTCGGAGCCGAGGGATCGGCTCCGAACCCATCATTCAGATCATCATTCAGAATGTAGGCGAGATAGGATCACATAACATCCACCTTTATAACGACACAAAGCTTTCAGGTATTACACCCTTTCTCAATGCTTAAGCATGTGTTATTTATTGGATTATCTATACAGTGGTGTGTGCTTAAAGGGACAGGTTCATAACCCAGAGACTGCCCGTGCTATGGAACACACTTCCCATACATGTCAAAAAAGCACCTCACTGGCCCTCTTCAAGAGAAATCTTGATGAGTGGATGGGAAATGAAAGTTCACCCTGGGGATCACTCCAGTGGCTTTACTCGACAGAGGCACTGGGAACTAAGGTCGGGACAAGATGCCAGAGTAATCCTATGGGCTAGGCATGTAAAGGCTCCAGGGCGACTTGCCTAGTGTACACCTATGAACTTTAATCATACTTTGACTTGGGAACGGGGTCCATTCCCATCATGTTATTAGAAACCCAAAATATTTGGGAAACTTAACAAAAAAAAAAAGACTGAAAGAATGTATGGTTTATTGTCTGCTAATAGCATGCTCCAGGGACATAAGATACTAGACATTTACATGGTGTGTGTTTACTGTTTAGCAACATGGGTGTGCTCTACTAGATAACCTAGGCTGTACCTCCAACTGCCTTATTTCGGTTATAAAATGCCCCCCAAACATAAATAAAGATAAATACAATGTTTAAGCAAGTAACAAAAAAAATTACAGGAAAAGGAAAAACAAAATAGTTCCTTGAACTAAATTGCTTCCAACAGTATGAGTCGCACTGGGTTTACCTCATACACACACAAGGTACAGGGTTTATTTCTTACCTTTGGTATGGGAAATTTGGCTAGGCTAAAAATGGCCCACAAGGGCAGATGGCCTAGTACTAAACTATGAACTTACAAACACACAACAAACCATGCATAATAGGTATATATAAAAAAAACACTACCAAAGACAAGAGTTTACTCCACCAAAAACTGTATTAGGATAATCAACGTAAGTGCTTTCATACACATGCAATATGTGAACTTCTTCAGACAAAATTTAGTTTACAAATAATCAGTTATATAAGGTGCACACTAAATGACATCACAAGTCTAATTAAAAGGTCCCACACACAAAATGCAATAACCTAAAAAGGCTAAAAAAAAATTATATATATATATATATATATATATATATATATATATATATAGGTTCATGGGTAGGTACTAGGCTATCTGCCCAAGGGCATTTATAAGCCTAGCCAGAGTGTCGGCTTTCGCCACCCCATTGATTGATTAACTGAGCCTCTGTCAAGCAGACCCAATGAAGTGATCCCAGGGGTGTATTTTCTGTTACCCATCCACTCATCAAGGCTTCTCTTGAAGAGTGTTAGTGAGGGGCTCTGCCTAATGTAGTTAGGAATTTTGTTCCAAAGCATGACAGGACTCTATCCCTCCAGCATGTTCTATTTATTGTTGTGGCAAGGTTTAGCTCACTAGAGCGCATGGCTCACAGTGACTTGGATTTCTTTAGGTGGAGCATGTCCATCAGTTCTGAGTTGAACATGGCTTTGTAAGTCAGGCAGAGATCACTTCTGAGTAAGCGATATGCCACTGAGTACAGCTGGAGTTTTTTCAGTCGGGCTGCATAGGACATATGTTTGAGGCCAGTAATCCTCTTGGTGAGGTGCTTTTATGGTCTTTCCAGCTGTTGGAAGTGTCTTATGAGGTACATCCCAAATGGGGCATTGTACTCTATGATAGGTCTGATGAGTGATGAGTAGAGGGGCACTATAACCTCTTTATTTTTAGATGCGAACCCCTTAGTAATTAGATGGGCCACATAGAAGGATTTCCTAACTACTTTGGCAAGAGGATTGTCAAAGGACAGATTACTATCTACCTGGGTCCCCAGATCTCTTATTACCTCTTCTGTATTAAGGGGGTTGCCGCCTATGTGGTAATTCATGGGCGTTTTTGTTTTTCCCTAAACGGGATGACTATGCATTTAGCTTGAGGCCATGACTTTGACACCAGGTGTCTGTCTCAGTAAGGCCTTTTTGAAGGATGCCCGTGTCAGCCAGAGAGAGTCAATTATGGCTCCCAGTTTGCAGTCATCGGCGAATTTGGTTAGCCATAGTCCTCCTGTGTTTGCCTGTACTTCTGAGAAATATATGCCGATCAATAGGGGTCCCAGAGCAGAGCCTTGCGGGACACCACTTGTGACTGGTTTAGAGTCGGACCTGGAGCCCGCTATTCTTACCGTGCGAGTTCTGTCTGTAAGCCAGTTGGCAACCCATCTTGTGATGTAGGGGTTTATGTTCAGGCTGGTGTGTTTTTCTATAATACCCAAGTGAGGAATGGTGTTGAATGCCTTGGCGAGATCAAGGTAGGCTGTGTGAACCACCTTTCCCTCATCTATGGCCTTGGTGACTGCCTCGAAGAAGTCAATCAGGTTTAGTAGGCATGATCTGCCCTTAACAAAGCCGAACTGGGTCGGGTCAAGTGTTTGGAGGTTCCCAATGTCTTTGTTAATGAGTTCCATGATGATGCGCTCCATAGCCTTGCAGACCAGGTTTATGGGGCGATAGTTACCAGGGTCAGTTGTGGCCCCTCCTTTGTGAAGCGGAATAACCATTACTGTGCACCATTCTAAATGGCCAATAAACTACAATTTACGGGCCAAAACCGACTCTTCCCCTGGTAGATAGGCTACCTGATGCTTATCACTCCCACTGATAAACTAGAAGGCTTCCTCCAATACAAAAAGGCTTGGGGGGGGCTCAGGAACTTACAAAGAGTCCTGGATACAGCAAATCTGTACCTGGACTAGACTACTAACAGGAAAGGCAGGAAACAAGCACAAACACAGGCTTTTGAATCAGAAGGTTGAAAGAGATGGAAGAGCTTCCCAAACGGCCAATAAACTATAATTTCTGGGCCAGAAACCTCTTCTCCTGTGGTACACAGAAAGGCTTGGGGGGCTCAGGAGCATACAAACAGACCTGGATACAGCAAGTCTGTATCGGGACTAAATAAGTACAGGAAAGGCAGGAAATAAGCTAGGAATTTTTTTTTTTTCTTTAACAGAAAAGCAGCAGCTAAACCAGCAGTAAATACAATTCAAATGCAGTGCAGCCTAGCACAAGTATATCAATATTACAGCAAATACATTTTAAATTAAATGCAATTAAATTAACAAACGACTAAAAAACAAGTGCAGAAGGCATTAAATTAGAACGCTACTAACAAGCAGCAATAAGTGCAGAGTAAGAACAACTGAAAAGATAATAGCCCGCAGAAAAGCAACTAAGAGAGTTACAGTAAGAGCAGCTGAATATATATATATATATATATATATATATATATATATTTATATATACATACACATACATACATACATATACACACACACTTTTTTTTTTTTTGAGGGAGGGAACACAGCAGGATTAAGAGGCTACAGGGATTGTCCTTCTCAAATGCTCTCTTTGTACACAGTAGGAGTGCCTATGATCTCACTGCACTCAGTTGACTGAGCAAATGAGCTAGGCCCAGAAGGAGTATCCAAATACAAATTTACAAGAGGGGCGGGCAGTTTCAAAGCCACCAAGATTAACACCAAGACAAGAACAGGAAGGTTGGGTGGGAGAAACAGTGGAGACACCAGAGACAGAAACAATACAGCACCACTATAAATAATAGGCAAGTGTATAAAGTGGCAAATATGTACTTATCAGTTTGAAATAGAGTCCAACTCTGCACAGCAAGTGTATCAGCTTTCCAACAGTTCACCGAAATGCAATCTGTATTGGAATTACAATGAAATACACCTCATGCAATGACTAACAGCTAGGATGTGATAAACATATTCCTCAAAGTATTACATTCATCAATAAAATCTGTGTCCAGACTAGCCATTCTAGCAGCTCTCACCAATTGACTTTTTATCACACCTCTCTTAACATGAAAGGGGTGGCAGCTGCTAAAATGTAAAAAAGAATTGGAATAGGTGGGTTTACGAAATATCTGAGCAAGGTATCTCATGTGGGTGTTGTCCTTCCTCACAAGTACATCCAAATAAGAAATGGCTTCAGTGTTAAAATCAAATGTAAATTTTAAAAAAGGTGTAGAAGTAGACATTAAATTAACAAGTGTTAAAGCTAAATCATATTGCCTGTCTAGGATGATAAAAATATCATCCAAAAAAATGGGTATACCATACCACTTTCTCGTTGAACAGATTTCTTTTGAAAAGAATTTCATTTTCTCACCATGCCATGACACAGTTGGCGAAGCTTCCCCCACATGGATGGCTACTCCAGTTTTTTTTTTTAATGTAATATTCATTATCAAAAATGAGAAAACTGTTAATCAGGACAGTCTTCAGTAAATACTCAATAAGATCAATTTCCTCACTTGGCGCCCTTTTAAACAGGAATTCTCTGACCCAAATAATCTCCAAGGCCTGCGGCATAACGGAATATAAATCCTTCACATAAATAGTTAATAAATGGAAATGCTCATTAAAAACAACTTCACCTAAAAAAGAGGCCAAGAAATTCCAGGAATCGCGACAAATCTGCTTTTCTGTAGTTAAATACTTCTGCAACTTTAAAATCAACAAATTTTGCACAGCCATAGGTCATGCAATTCCATCCATCCACTACTGGGCAGAAGGGAAGGGTTGTTAACATCCTTATGGATTTCGGCAATCCAAACATAACAGGGGTTACAGGAAGTCATGTCGAAATAATTAAATAAAAAGTTAATTAAGATTTTTTTTTTCTAAGTGCCCCATTAAATTCATTTAAGGATACTTTAACATGGGTATGTAAGATGTCTAGGATTTTCATGTTATAATCATTATGTTCCATAAAAAATTAATCCACCCCCTTTGTCAGGTTTTAACACCCGAATACTTTGACACCTTAATAATTCTAGGGCATTATATTCAAACATTGGTAACATTAGTTTAGTAAACTGCCCACTCAGTGTATGCCTAATATCAAGCTCACAATTTTTCAAAAATAAGTAAGCTGTTATGTAAAGGTGGGTTAAAAGTACTAGAAACACTCAATTCACTTCCAAAAGAAATAATGTTACCAAAGAGAACATTTAAATTCTAATTCAGGGACAAGGAAATGTGGCAGTTGTAATTTCTGCAAGTTTATTGCTGTGTCTAGTTCCTTTTTTTATTCAGAACATCCAATGGAAAATTAGGGGTAAATTTAATTGTGATAGTATAGGGGTGATCTATGTGGCAAAATGCCAATTATGTCAAGCATTTTATATTGATAAGACCAAAAGGCATTTTAGGCAAAGAATTTACTAACACCAATATAGTATTAATAAGCAGAATATGAATAATGCCTTGGCTAGACATGTGTTTGAGAACAATGGTCACTATTTTCTATACTTTATAATTGATCAGGCGAAAAAAGGACCCATAGGGAGACCATGGCAGGTATTTTTAGAAGAAAGAGAACTTTATTGGCAGCTTAGAGTGAATGCCTTTTCATATCCTAGGCTCAATGATGTTTGCTGCATTAAATGTTTATTGAAAATTAAATCTTTCCAGAGATAAAACATAAATTTAATATTGTTTATAGAAGCATTTTAGTATTATTGTTGTTTTTATAAAATTGTAAAATTAATGTGTGTATATATATATATATATATATATATATATATATATATATATATATGTATTTTTTTAGCCTTTTTAGGTTATTGCATTTTGTGTGTGGGATCTTTAATGTTTTAATTAGATTTGTGATGTCATTTAGTGTGCACCTTATATAAGTGATTTGTAACCTAAATTTTGTCTGAAGAAGTTCACATATTGCATGTGTACGAAAGCGCTTACGTTGATTGTTTGTCCTAATACAGTTTTTGGTGGAGTAAACCCTTGCCTTTGGTGTTTTTTAGTTTTACAAGTTTGTCGTTATTTTTGGTTTATCTTCCAGTTCTGGATCACTGTATTCACAGGATATGATAAATTCTCCTACCGAGGCGAAGGCCGTAGGGAATTTGACTTTGCGTATACAGCAACTCTCTTCTAGAGTGGATACCTTGGCTGGAAAACTTGACTGCTTCAGTTCTTTGACTGGTAACCAAGGTAGGATTCAATGTACCAGTAATGGCATTACTGGTCCTGTGCGTGGTTCCACACAACCTCCAGCTAGCACTAGTTGCGATGGCTGGGGGTATTCTAGTGTTGTCACCAGAGAAAAACGTTAAGAACAATTCTACTTCTGAGGGCAGTACTAATGGTTCTACCATGCCCTCACTAATTGACTGTTTAAATAAGCCTGCTCAGTTTTGTATGGATTCAAGGCGAGACTCTCTTACATCCAGCACTAGTACTGTTTGCAACACTATTGTGGATAATTTAAAATCATTTGACTATAAACTTTTTAAATTTAAAAAGTTACAATTGGAGGTGTCTTACCTCAATGAATGCATTAAGCTATGTTTGGTGCCTAAAGAGTTACGCCAGTGGAAGTATCCAACCGGATTGATACGCGACTCTCCTTTGCATCATGAACTGTTACAGTTCTTTGATTAGCAGAGCTGCAACTATTTGCATATTTTGGTAAAATACTACAACGAAGACATGGATCGTTTGAAAACAGAACTTGTACCCTTAGAAAATTCCATCAAAGAGGAAATAGACTTCCCTCGCTATAAATACGATTTAAATCACATTTATGGCAGCATTGAGAGCACTTTAAATAAATTAAAGGAAAATAAAAACAAGAAACTAGACCATGACAGAAGGGATTATGCAAATGGTAAAGCTTTTCCCCTCCTGCCAGGTCACAATACACCAACAGTTACTTTGGATCCGACAAGAAGTAACTTTTTCCACCAGCTAAGTGGATGATTTCTTTAACACGCCCACTGCCAACAAAAATGCTGATGAGACGGAGGTTGTAAATGGGGTTCGGCGCAGTGAGCGTTTAAACAAAGGCAACGGAGCAGCTAATGAACAGGATTTTCATGGCACTCCTCAGCAGAACAACAAAACATCATGGAAAGGACACCAGCAATACCAGTCCAACTATCAAAAGAAAAAGAACAGGTGACGCTATTAGTAGATGGATTTCATTTATACAATGATGAAACAAGGGTATTACCTGACACTAAACTACGGGTCTTTACAAATGCAGCAAAAGACTTTCAGATTTTCAACTGCACATCATTTAATCCCCCACCTGAACTGATTGAACTCCTAGCCAAGGGTTTGTCTTTTGTACCAACAAAAAGAGCAGACTTTGATGGACCTGAAATTAATGGTGCGTAAAATTAATTTAAATGTTCCTTTTGGTAACAACACTTCTTTTGGAAGTGAATTGAGTGTTTGTAGCACTTTTAACCCACCTTTACATAACAGTTACTTATTTTTGAAAAATTGTGTGAGCTTGATATTAGGCATACATTGAGTGGGCAGTTTACTAAACCTTTTAAACCTATTGTTAGCAATGTTGAATATAATGCACTAGAATTATTAAGGTCACAAAGTATTCGGGTGTTAAAACCTGACAAAGGGGGTGGATTAATTTTTACGGAACATAATGATCATATCATGAAAATCCTAGACATCTTACAGTCTGATACCCATGTTAAAGTATCCTTAAATGAATTTAATGGGCAGTTAGGACTGACATTAATTTATTTAATGATTTGGACATGACTGTTACTGTAATCTCCGTTATGTTTGGATTGCCAAAAATCCATGAGGATATTAACAACCCTCCCTTCCACCCAATAGTGGACGGATGGAATTGCATGACCTATGGCTGTGCAAACTTTGTTGATTTAAAGTTGCAGAAGTATTTAACCACAGAAAAGCAGATTTGTTGCGATTCCTGGGATTTATTGGCCTCTTTAGGTAAAGTTGTTTTTAATGAGAATTTCCATTTATTAACTATTGATGTGAAGGATTTACATTCAGTTATCCTGCAGGCCTTAGGGATTAATTGGGTATGAGAGTTCCTGTTGTTTAAAAGGGCACCAAGCAAGGAAATTGATCTTACTGAGTATTTACTGGAGATTGTTCATCAGGACAATTTCCTCATTTTTGATAATGAATATTACGTTCAAAAAACTGGCATAACCATGGGCTCCCCATGTGGGGGAAGCTTCACCAACTGTGTCATGGCATGGTGGGAAAATGAAATTATTTTCAAAATGAATCTGTTCAAGGAAAAAGTGGTATGGTATACCCATTTTTTGCATTATATTTTTATCATCCTAGGCGGGCAATTTGATTTAGCTTTAACACTTGTTAATTTAATGTCTACTACTATACCTTTTTTAAAATTTACATTTGATTTTAAACACTGAAGCGATTTCTTATTTGGATGTACTTGTGAATAAAGAACACTCACAGGAGATACCTTGCCCATATATTTCGTAAACCCACCTATTCCAATTCTTTTTTACATTTTAGCAGCTGCCACCCCTTTTATGTTGAGAGGTGTGATAAGTCAATTGGTGAGAGCTGCTAGAATGGTTAGCCAGGACACAGATTTTATTGATGAATGTAATATTTTGAAGAATATGTTTATAAACAGGGATTACCCAGATAATTTAGTGAATGAGATCATATCTGACGTTAGTCACAAAAGAACACAGGTTGGTTTAAGCCTATTTTGAATGGGGTTATTATATTAACACCACCTTTCCAAGTTGAATTACCGTCCCCTATTGTCTTTGGATTAGAACAGTCAAATGGGGACATGAAATTTAGCAATAATATTACTACTACTTTGGAGATCCCTTCACTTAAATGTAATCACTACCTTTTCAATGGATGCTTATTACTTAAAAAGCATCATTAATAAATATTGGCCGACCTTAATGGAAGATCCCTTGACCCGTTTGAGGTTACCTGAAAAAAATGGGGATTGTGTATATGCGAGGAAGGAATTTGAAAAGTTTATTGGAAGTAAATAACAGAATGAATTTCCCTCTTTCTAATGCAGGGACATGGAAATGTGGCAGTTGCAATTTCTTCAAGTTTATTGCTGGGTCTAGTTCCTTTTTTTATTAAATAACAGCCAATGGAAAATTAGGGGCAAATTTAATTGTGATAGTATAGGGGTGATCTATGTGGCAAAATGTCAATTATGTCAAGCATTTTATACTGGTAAGACCGAAAGGCATTTTAGGCAAAGAATTTACGAACACCAATATAGTATTAATAAGCATATTATAAATAATGCCTTGGCTAGACATGCGTTTGAGAACAATTATATAGAAAATGGGGTCCTTTTTTCACCTGATCAATGGTCACCAAGGGGGACCATGGCAGGCATTTTTAGAAGAAAGAGAACTTCATTGGCAGCTTAGACTGAATGCCTTTTCATATCCTGGGCTCAATGATGTTTGCTGCATTAAATATTTATTGAAAATTAAATCTTTCCAGAGATAAAACATAAATGTAATATAGTTTATAGATGCATTTTAGTTTTATAATTGTTGTTTTTATAAAATCGTAAAATTAATTTGTGTGCGTGTTATACGTATATATAAATAAAATAATGTACTTTTTAGGTTATTGCATTTTGTGTGTGGGACCTTTAATGTTTTAATTAGATTTGTGATGCCATTTAGTGTGCACCTTATATAAGTGATTATTTGTAACCTGAATTTTGTCTGAAGAGGTTCACATAATGCATGTGTACGAAAGCACTTACGTTGATTGTTTGCCCTAATACAGTTTCTGGTGCAGTAAACCCTTACCACCTTTGGTGTTGTTTTTTAGTTTTATACTTGTCGCTATTTTTAATAGGTATATATCCAATTCACGCTCTAGTACTCAATAAAGAAGTGTCTGAACTAAAATTAGCTTAATTTTAATTGTAACACAAAATTTATAAAAATCCGGCAAAGATCCTAAGTATCAAATCCAAAACCTATTTGTATATTGCATTGCATACACCTATCCTATTTTATTATACCCTTCAGCTACTTAAAGAAAACAAATTTCTAAAGCCCTACATCAACCTCTGGCACAAACAGACAGTATAATACTTTGGGAAGCCCAGTTTGTTAATCTGCAATTCTGCAGTAATATAGTGACTATTTCGAAGCATTCTAATGGAGACCTAAAAAAGCCCATTAAAAACACAGAATACAGTGAGAGCCAATTTTTGGATTGGACAAAACCATTTTGATATAGTTTTCTCTTCAGTTCACCTACACAACAAATGTACTTAATATTAAGCAACGCGTGCTGAATACTTAGCTCTGTCCCTTGACCATACCCCCTCAACTGTCCACGTTATTGCTGAACGTGGACATTTTCACCTCATAAAAATTTAGGGTTTTTTTTGGCAAATGAGTAAGGACCAAACTCATTAATAATGAAATGCATGCATGCGCTTCAGACTTCATTCCCTTCAGAAAATGCACAAACACAAATCCTGTTATTCTAGGAACTTTGTAAGTTTTAACTTTAGATAAGCAACATTTAAAACTTGTCCCTATTTTGGGACCTTTGGTCCCTTTATTGTAGGGTCTGTCCAAATATTTTGCTGCAAGAAGCTGAGAGGTATGCTCCGTTGAAACTGCTTTCATTAGAGAGACGCATGTTACTTTTCTCAGGTGATCAAGAGACTATTAAATTGAATTAAATACGTATTAAATTGGGATGGTGAGAGTGGCTCATCCTCACAATGGGGATGCAGGGGATCCTGCTCCCCTGCAAAAATACTTTAATTATGTTAGTCTTTGCTGCACTGTTATCAAGTAGTGTAGCTGTACTGTTTGCTTTCTTTCTCTAAATGTCCCTGTAATCCCTTCAAGTAGTTTGTCAACATATACACAAGCACTCAATGATACCAGAATTAAAAAAAGACGACCCCTTCAGTAGTCTGTCCATGTATGCGCAAACACCAAAATGAATAATTTCTCATGTTAAACTTTCACTACATTTGGATCGGACGAAATCAGCAGATAAATATGTAGTCCCAAGCCTGAAGACGTATAATACATGCAGTCATTTTCAAGGAGCTCCGTAATTCCTTCAGAGTAAGGAATATATATATATATATATATATATATATATATATATATATATATATATATATATATATATATATATATATACACATATTCTCAGTATACACTGATTTTGATAAACATAAAGCATTTTTCTTCTTTTAGTGACCAACTGATACAATATTTCTTGGAGCCAATCACTTCCAAAGTTACAAGTAAGAACTGAAGAGCTAACTAATTTATAGCGTGGACTTTACACCTAAAATGTCAATTCAGTTTTCAATAGTAGTTTTAGTGCTCTGAAGTACTCCTTAGTGAGTACTACTCTGATTTGTTCATGTTTCACTGCTGACCCATCTATTCCAAATATTTACACACACTTTCCTGCTTAAACTCATTTATATCACATTATATCACATTCCCATCCCAGGTTGATATTTTTTCTTGGCGTTGCATATTTCCTTGTACAAAACAGTGCTTCTGCACATTTATCAGAAGACCAAAGGTAAATTCTTACATCAAATAAAAAAAGTTTTAACCTTGTGTAGTTTTGCATTCAATTCATCTGTTGCATGACACAATGTTAAGTCACCCCCAAAATGTAGAGGAGACATTTATAAGCAAGGTTGGTTTCTTTGAACCAAAATGTAACCATAGCTTAATTTTAAGTTAAATAGCATAATGGGTTAAGGGCAAGAAAAAAAAAAAAGCAGCAGTGAAAAAAGAATCACCCTGCAATATCCCCTTTTGAAATGTTACCCCTGGGATAAGAGTTGCCCTTCATCACGGCTCAGCTGCAAAGTGGTTTTCTATTGTTTTATGGTCATTGGAATGTAACTAATCAATATACGGTGCATCTTGTACAACTGTAAGCATTCCATCATCCATGAATGTTGGATGTTGTCAAATTTGTTTTTATGCAAAAAAATTTACTCCACAGAGTTAAATTAATGTATAAAAAAGTAGGTTGTTGGAGATGCAAGTTAAATGTTAAAGATGATTGGTTTAAAAACTTTACAGTCAAAAAAAACTGGTCTATATCACAACGAACTTACAAAAGTTCGATTGTTGTAATATCGAACCCTACTATCCGAAACCCAACAAAACTGAAAGCACAGAACAGCGATTTTTTCCCCAAGGAGGGGGGTGGGGGGGATCGCTGTTCCGTGACAAAAAAAAAAAAAAAAAAACAAAACTTAACCTTAACCCGAAGAGGGGAGCTTCACCCCCCCACAGCACCCCCACTTAGATATACCAACTCAGAGATCGCACCACAGTGGAGGAAATAGCAAATCCAAAAAATGGCCCACTTTTTTCCATGGGAAAATAGTTGATGAGTGTGGCTTCGCTATTTTCCACTTTCGGACTTTAGGGTTTGACATCACAACGTTCAAACTTGTTTTAGTTAGAAACTGTAATACAGACCCTCAACAAACATATGCTCCCATTCTGGGATAATAATTTTTTTACAGGCATTATTCAGTGATAAATTTAATACTCCAATACTGGCTTGTGCCAAAAGAATAAAACTACTCACTTTTATGGAGTATTTTAAGAATTGCAAGAAAAGTTATCACTAAGAAATGGAAAAATTAACATACTCCAACCTTGAAAGAAATAACAACTGCAACCGGTGTTTGTCATTTAGAGCTTCTTACTATCAAGACGAGAAAAAACAGAATCACCACTTCTTACAACACTTGGATGAAGCTTAAAGAACCACTAAACAGTCACTGATGCTTAAATAATGAAAATTCTTTTGGCTTTTCCTGGTTAGGGGTCGCCACAGTGGATCACCAGTCTGCTTCTTGATTTGCAGTGGATTTTTACGGTGTCGAGTTGCCAGCCCAGCACCCAACCTTCACAGAAGGCACAAACACACTGATGCACCTACCTGCATGTCTTTAAAGTTCACTCGAATGCAGGGAAGACATGCAAACTCCGTACAGAAGCCGCTCCAACTGAGAATCTAACTGCAGAATGTCTTGCTGTGAGGTGACAATGCTAACCACTGCACCATCGCCACAGACTCATTAATGCTTAAATGATACGTTTATTTCAACTTTTTCGTTCTATAGTAATCACCCATAAATAGTTTGTTGTATTTTGAAAACAGATTGTTCATTTAATTGTCTAACTTCTATGTGCATGCTATAATTTGTTAACGGAGTGTTAAGACTTTAATAAAAATGCGTTTTTGTAATACATTCACATCAAATCCAGATTCTTAGGATCACAGGAAGTTACTAGGCTATTGGACCGGAGGCCCTTATAAACCTAGCCAAGAGCTTAGCCCATGTTTAGACAAGTCAGCACCCGATACCACTGCCCAGCAGGGAAACGGGTGGAATCCCAGGGGTGTACTTTCCATTTCCCATCCAGTTATCCAGGTTAAGCTTAAAAAGGGGGTAAAGAGGTACTCTGCTTGACGTGGAGAGGGAGTCTATTCACAGATGGGGGAGTCTCTGGGGCACAAATCTGTCCTGCCAACAAGTCCTATTTAAGTCACAGACAAGGTCGAAGGTGAGAGTGCGGGTTACTCGAGTGGAGCTTAACTTGCAGATATGCAGCAGTCCCATCAAGGACGAGTAGAGATCACCTTGTATGCCACACACAGGTCATCACTGAGGAGTCTGTATGAAGCTAAGTTGAAGGATAGGGCATTTAGACAGACTTCAGTGGTAGCGTTGTTGCCTCACAGCAAGAGGTAATCTCGTTCGATTCTCGGCTGGAGTGCAGGGAGTGCCTTCTGTGTGGAGTCTGCATGTCCTCCCCGCGGTTGGGTGGGCGTTCGAAAGACATGCATATATGGGCGTGACTTCGTTGAAGGTTGAACATTGAGCTGGCACCTCAACGTTCGTGAACATCTACTGCCAATCATTAGCGGACAGGAGTTCCGCTTTGGTGACCCCTTACCAGAAAAAGCCGAAAGAAGACAACAACAGTAGATGTTTGAGGCCCTGGATACTCCTGGTGAGAAATCTCTGTGGTCTCTCTAGCTGCTGCATGTGCTTTGCGAGGTACATGTCGAAAGGGGCGTTGTGCTCAATAATGGGCCTTATAAGGTAAGGTATAGATTGGAGTGCACATGCTGTCTCTAAGAAGCATGTCAAAGACTGAGCGCACACTTATAAATGTCAGGTACGTGCCATTTTGAGAATGCAGCCAGGGAGTGAGCATGTATGATTGCAGCAGTTAGTTTATATAGAAGGTACTTAAGTCAGTAAACTTTTATCGTGATGTGTTTGTATACAATAAAGCTGCTTGAACAGAACCCATGAAGACTCCTATTGTGTCCAAAGTAGAAGAGCGACATGATGTCAGAACCAGGATCGCAGATAATATTTAGAGCCATGAGGTACAGAGATGACATTGAAGGTAAAGTAAAAGAAACGAGCATGAAAAAAGGCCAGAAAAAAATCAAAGGTAATAAGAATTCGCACAAACTACTTATTCAATAAAAAAGGACAAAACGGGGCATTACAAGGCCATAAACCGCATTATTAAACAGGTGGGAGGCACAAAAGGTTTACTAACTAAGGGAAATGTTTAAAGTAAAGATATTTGATGAAATGATTAACAGAAAAGCAAAGCAAATATGTTTAAGGAAAAACGGGCATGTTTAGAGTAAAACTAACAAGAAAAGTACAATGGGCATGAAGAGAGATTAAACAAGCAAAACGAATATAATAAGGGCAAGAAAGGACACATTAAGCATGAATAAAGGCAACTGCATGTTTTGGCAAACTGTTGCATTTTGGCATTACTACGACTTCGTACTATATCAACAGCATAACTAAAGTTATTCAAAGTATCTCAAAGTGTGTAAAAGTGCTTACAGTGTGTGACTACTGTGTATGTATTCCAAAGAGTGTGTGTGCAAAGTGCAACTATTTCGTGAAGTGCAGTCAAAGTACAGCCATTTTGGGAAGTTTGTGCTGGGTGTGTCCATTCGCAAAGTGACACCATTGCAGAGTGTTTCTTGCACTGTAAAGAATTGCCTAGAAAGGTACCGCCATTTTGGGGAAATTTCAGTGAAAGTGCAATTACTTCGAAATGTTATTGACTGAGCTTCTCCTGCCCAGTTCATTCGCATTGTGCAGTTATTTGAAGTGTTTCTTAAGGTGATGATAAATTTTATAATACAGTAATTTCAAGAGCAATACAGTGCCCTAGAAACTTATTTTGCAAAGTTCAATTACATAGAGGCTTGCAAAGAGCAGTTATTTGATACGTTTCTTACATTGATAAGAGATGATTGTGTGCAATACAGTAATTTCAGGAGTAGTACAGTGCCCGAGAGAAACTAATTTCACAAAATTCAGTTATAAAGAGGCTAGTTGTGCTACTGGGCAAAGTTACAAGTACTGGCATAAAATTCTGGCATACGTGTTTGTGCTTATTTGCAAAACCCTTCACTGCTACATGTTAATATGGCAGACTGATTTCGAAAGCCCTTACCTCTTGTATTTGATTAGAATATTGCAGAGAATTGGAGAATATTTGAGCAAGAGTACAGTATCTTTATACAGACAGCTTATTCAGACAAAGATGCACTCCCCAGGAAATTAATTTTGCTAAAGCTAGCTGGGTCAGAAGCCATAGAAAGACGGCATTCATTTGTGTATGCACCAGCAATATATGAAGGAGAAGGTGGTGAAAAACGGCACATTGTTGTACAGGCTGAATCAAGGGAAAACCCAGAGTGTTTGAAGCACAAGTTTAGAGAAATGTGTAACCCCAGACAAATATTACAGTAGAGAGACTGTTGTTTTACATGAGAGATTAGAAACCAGGGGAAACTTTTGCAGCTTATATAACTAACCTGAGAACTAAAGCTAAGAAGAGTCGGTTTGGTGACTTAATCAAAGACAAGCTCGTGTGTACTATTAATAATGCTGCTGTGAGAAAGATCTTGCTTCGTGACAGTGATATAGCATTGAGTAAAGCCATAGAGATTTGTCAAATCCATGAAGTAACAGAAAAACATACATGTATGCTTGCAAGTGACAAGAGCATGGTTTCCACAAACTCCAGAGCAAGTGTAGATAGCATGCAACATGTGGCAAACAGAAGTAGACCTAAAAACACGGCAACCACAACCCCTGCTGCCTCACCAAGGAAACCACATAGCTTTCCAGCAAGTTGTAAGACTAGTTTAGTTAAAGGTGATATCCTTCCGTGCAGTACAAACAATCAGCAAAATCCCAGTCCAGCTTTCTTGTTAACTGTCACAGTTGTGGTACAAATCATGAGTCTAAGAGAGAAATGCTTAGCATTCGGTCAGTAATGTCACAAGTGCAAAAAATGGAACCATTTCCAAATAGTTTGCAAATCAAGTAAACCTCACAGTTATAAAGAAAGGTCACACAAAAAAGCAAGTTGGTCAAGTAGAGCCGCAGCAGTCAGCTTTCTATGTAGATGGCTTACCAGTAGTTGGTGAAAGCTGATGCAGTGAATTTAGTTGGTGAAAGTTGATGCAGTGAATTTATTGGCAAAAAGTGAAGTGTTTTGTACTGTCCAGACCAATGATAATTCTACAGAGTTCAAAGTGCAATGTGATATCAGCAGAGAAGAAATTCAAACGGAAGGCTCAGTAATGTTTTCAGGTTATATGGCCAAGAACTGTTACAACTTGTTGTTCTATGTAGTCAGAAGACCAGTACAGTCTTTATTGGGTCTCAATGATAGTCTGAGAATAAATCTGCTTTCTTTTGCCAAAAAAGTTCATCACATAAGTGCATCGCCCAGTTCTAATTTTTCTGAGGCCATTTTCTTATAATACATTGATGTTTTCGATGACAAGTTGGGCAAACTTCCAGTTGTGTATTCCATGAAGTTAAACCCAGAGATCACTCCTGTAGTCAAGACTAGCAAGATGAGATCAGATGGACATGCAAGATGAAGTTGAGGCTCACTTAATAAAATGGTGCAGCAAGGTATAATTTGTCCAGTTACAGAACCAACTGAATGGGTGTTGTCTATGGTAGCAGCTCACGAAAAAGGGTCAGACTAAATCAGAATATATATTGACCCAACATATTTGAACAAAGCAGTGAAAAGACCACATCATCCAATGCGCACAGTCAAATGTGTTGCAGCCCTAATACCAAATGCTACTGTTTTTTCCATCTTGGATGCAAAAAGTTCATTTTGGCAAGTGATGTTTGATCACAAATTATTACAAACCACTTTTGATACTGCCTTTAGCAGATACAGATTTCTAAAGATGCCATTTGGAATAAATCCAGCAAGTCTTTCAACATGAATGGAGCAAATTTTTGGAGGTTATCCTTCTGCCATAACAGCAGATGATTTATTGGTTGAAGGCAATGGTGAAGCAAAGCATGACAGAAACCTAAAGAAAGTTCTATACAGAGCACAAGTAATCCTGAAGCTCAATCCTCTGAAGTGCAAATTCAGACTTCCAGAAGTTACATATGTAGATCAGACCCGACCAAGCAAGCAGCTATTCCTGAGATGTCAGCACCAGACTATGTTCAAACTCTGTAGCGTTTCTTAGGGATGGTCAACTATTTCGGCAAGTTTATACCAGACTTCAGTGAGTTGACAGCACCTTTATGAGAGCCAACATGCAAAAAATGTTGCACAGTCATGGTTTGAACAGCACCAGAAGGCATATGTAGACCTTAATCAGAAAAAAATGCCACCCCACCTACATTAAGATACTATGATGTAAACAAACCAGTTATTCTTTCCTGTGATGCTCCAAAATTTGGTCTTGGCACAGTCATACTTCAAGGAGGGCAGACCCGTAGCCTATGCATCTATAACACTTACCCAAAACTGAGATGCAGTATGCTCAAATTGAGAAGGAACTTTTGGCAATAGTATTTGTATGTTCCAAATTTCATGATCATATTTATGGTAGAGTTATTCTGATTGAAACTGACCAACAACCCCCTAGTCACTATTTTAAAGAAGCCTATGCAATCAGCTCCAGTGAGATTACAATGAATGATGCTCAAATAGCGAAAGTAAAACTTCAAAAGGTCTATACGAAAGGCAAACTGCTCTGGCTGATACCTTACCCAGATCGCCCAGACATACAACAGGACACCTTGATACAGAGAATTTTGACTTTGACATGATGGCAGTGCGTAATTTGTCTACCATTAGTTTTAATGAGTTAAGAGATCATACAAAGACGGATGCAATTTTGCAAAAGCTCAAGCAATACATTAATGCTGGATGGCCGTCAAAGCAATCTAGTATACCACCTGAAGTGCAAACCTATTTTCCTTACAGATATGAAATATTGATGGAAGATGGCATCATTTTCAAAGGTCCTAAAATTGTTGGGTCTATGTCAGATATGTGAAAACGCAATCTGTCGCTCAGTTGAGCGAATAATCATAACTTCGAAATTTGTATTGTGGGGGGCACACCCGCTCAATATACATTCCTATGCCGAGATCACACTACAGTGAGGAAAGGGCAAATATCCCACTCTTCACTGTAGTGCAATCCTAAAATACCACTTCTGATATTATGATTATTCACTCATATGAGTGTTCGACAGACTGTGTTTTCGTGTATCTAAAGTAGACCCAAATTGTTATTCCTGCTTCCTTACAACATGAATATATTCAGATTTTGCATCATGATTCATAGGTAGGTACTAGGCTATCTGCCCGAAGGCATTTATAAGCCTAGCCAGAATGTGTTGGCTTTCGTCGCCCCCTTAGATTAGTTCCCTGTGCCTCTGTCCAGCAGAGCCACTGAAGTGATCACCCAGGTTCCGCTTCCACTAAGAGGCAAGCGAGAGTATGAAGTAGCCACGGATATCTTTGAGTGGAACTAATCAACACTTCTTAGTATTGGTAGACTCTTATTCGAATTGGTTTGAGATTTTTCTACTACTTAATCCAAAATCCACTGCTGTTATCACCAAGTGGAAATGTCATTTCTCAGTCCACGGTAGCCTGCACAGTTATTTCTGACAATGGTACTCAATTTACTAGCCAGTTGCTTCAGAAATTTGCAAGAGAATGGGACTTTGTACATGTTACTAGTAGTCCTGAATATCCACAGTCAAATGGTCTAGCTAATCGTGCAGTGCAGAGTGCAAAGCAATTACTTGAAAGGTCAAAACGTGACAATAATAAATGTCTTTTTAAATTTGCTCAACCTCAGAAACATACATGAAGATATTCTTGGCTCAACTGCTCAAAGAATTATTTCCAGACAAACCAGATCTATGCTACCTATTAGTTCCAGTTTACTGAGGCCTAAAGCTAAAAACAATAAAACCATCAAGGCTCAATTATTCAAGAACCATTGTATCCAGAAGTCCACTTATGATAAGTTGGGCAGATTTCTTTGCCCACTGAGGGAAGGAGGGAAACTGAGAATACAAACGGCAAAAGGTTTCAACCGGATTGGTCAAGTTACAGGTATATATAACGAGTCAAGATCCTACCTTGTATAAATCTGAGGGTGTGGAGTACAGGAGAAATTGCAGCCATCTTCTTCCTGTATCAGAATCATCATTGCAACATTATCCTTATGAGACAGACTCTAGATCTCAGAGTGAACCAAAAGTTGTTCCCAACCCAGAGTGTGTTCCAACCTCTGATTCCATTCCTAAAGATGTTCCAAATACTTCTAAGATCGAACACTTTAGAGAGAGAGCTCCAAATTACCAAGTTCAAATCACAGTTTTATATCACATGATATGGATGAATATCCAGGCCCAGTGTGAAATACGCTGCAACTTGGACGTAACTGTAGACATATGTACCTAGTCTTGTATAAATGCATGATAAAAGGATTGTCTGTGATATCAGCATGCTAAATAGATTCAGAACGTTGCATGTTTCATTTAAAGAGGGAGGATGTAGATCAGAGTGCACATACTGTGTCTAAGAAGAATGTCAAAGACAGAGCATGCACGTGTAAATGTCAAGCACATGCCATTCCTAGTGCCATTTTGACAGTGCAGCCAGGGAGTAAGCACGTACAACTGCAGCAGTTAACTTAATTAACCTGTATACAAAGTAAGTCAGTAAACTTGATGTGTTTGTATACAATAAAGCTGCTTGAACAGAACCCATGCATATTCTTCTATTGTGTCCAAAGTAGCAGAGCGACACAAAGGAGGAATACAGGGGTGTTATGACCTCCTTTGTCCTTGGATGAGATGCCCTTACTTATGAGGTGGGCCAAATAGAAAGCTTTCCGTATAACAGAAGCAACATGGTGGTCAAAAGTCAGGCTGCTATCAACCTGGGTGCCCAAATCCCTCACTGACTGGGTGCTTAGGACATTGTTATTAATGGAATAAATTGTGGGGACGTCACTCTCCACAAAGGGGATGATGATGATACATTTTTGGCATTCAGCTTGGAGGCCATGTTTTTGGCACCAGTCGTTTGTTTGGGTTTTCTTTTGTAGTCTGAGGAATTGATTCTGCAAGGGTCTCTCAGTGCAGTGACAAAACACCTCTGCAGTAGTGTGGGGGAGGGGACGCTCAATTCCTCTTTAACTACAAAAGAAAACACTGAACAAAGACCTGCAATTTAGTTAGAAGTTATCCAGCTACAGCCAGAAAGCCTAAGTATAATGTAAATCAAGGTCTGAGCCAAACATAAATGAGGGTGATTAGACACAGAAAAGCAGTCCTTTTACAGAAGGTAAAGAAAGTAAGTGACCCTCCCAAATCCCATTGTGTGTCAATGGCATGGGAATTCAAAGACTTCCTTATGTCTGCCATGAGTCATACAAAGTATTATGGGAAAGAGAAAGGCTTGAGGGAGTACAAGATCACGTTAATATATCACACCCCACTGGTAGCCATGTTGTGGAAAAAAGGCTAAAGTTACAAATAAAAGCACTTAAGAGCGATTGTGTGGTGTTAAAATAGGTCAGGAAACAGTGAAAAAAAATTTTTTTTTAGTTAAAGGGTGGAGTTTTCCTTTAAGGATGAGTAACACAGGTACAACTTCTTCAGAGGTTAAACCTGTGTGTAAAGATGGTAATACCTTTAACAAGAAGTTAAACACTGCGTCTGGGCCCAGAGTTTCTCAGTTAAGAGATCTTAACTTTGTCTCAGTTTCTCTGGCTGTTACTTCATCACACTTCATACAAGCTACATAAGAACTCTACTTTCATTCTTCTATCCTTTCAGCATCCTTTATGCTCAACATACTTCACCAAAAAAGAAATTACTAAAGTTTGGAGGAGTCTCTATTCCTTTTGCTGCATTTCCAAAATCTCCATAAAAACCTTTTAGGGTCATTAATGAGTTGCTTGTTTTATAATTTTCCTTTATATTACTCTGCATACCTTTCTGCTTGTGCTGATATTTTTAGATTATATTAGAAATAGTGCATGATAAATACTGGTATGTTTTGATACTGTGCATTGCTTTTACCACATCCATTTTTCTATGTATTTTTGATGATCTGCTCACTTTTCTGTATTCCAACAGTGACACTTCTTGTTTTAATTGCTTTACAGTTTTCTTTATTTCAATGCTTCCATGGTGGCATTGCATATTCTCTTCCCTTCCTGTTTTTCAAATTTTTTGTAGTAACATGTAATTCATCATTAATTTAGCTGCAAAGCAATATATCCTATTTAATTTTGTTATATCACATGAATTTCTCTCAATAGTCTTGACTACGGTTTCATCTGTTTTACCAATATTCTAACATTTTGGGTCCTTTTTTTATTTTCTGTCATCCGTTTCTTTCCCCTATCTTAATAAGTCTACCCATCTCTATTAAATAAAGCAGGTCTTCCCTTAAATCATTTTTTCTGGACTTAAAGAATCTTGTTTGCTCTCAGTTTCTTGACAGTCTTTTACAAAGTTCCAGAACATATTTCTGTGATATAGCCTCTTCAGATGCATCCTGCTTCATCTTTCACTCCTCCATAATGGGGACCAATTGGCCCATCACACTGCAACATTACCTCTTTAAAAGTTGCCATTGTTTCCTGCTCCTTCTCAGGCTGTGCAGCTTCAACTGGACTTTCATTCTAGTCTCGTAAAGGAGGCTCCAAATAATCACCCTGTGGCAAATCATCTTCATCTGCATTCCACTCCCCCACTGCTCTATCAGAGGACCCACTTGATCATCATGTAGTGGCAGTGCCAGTGTTGAGGTTTCCACACTTAACCCTTCATATCAAAAATATTCCATCACTCCAATTTTTAATATCTACCTCACTAACCTTTTTTACATTCATCTTTTGCACTCTTATAGTTTTGTGTAGTGAAATTTTCCATATCCGAGTGTACTGCATATTCAAATATTTTTGGAGCTACATTTTTGTACTGATGAAGTTGGCTTTCTCCTTTGCAAAAAAAATCTGTACCATACCAGATTTCTCTCTCTTTCCCATGCTCATGTTTTTATTACTTTTAAAAACCTCCGTTTTTAAATTCTTCACATTTTCCCTCACTTCCTCCATCATTTCGTTGTCCAAATATTTCATCTATATAATGCTTTTTCACTAATCTACTGCATTAAGAAATTTTATTTTATTACAGCTTTTCTTAAACAAGTATTTTCTTTCTTGCAATTTATGTCAATCTTTCTAAATCTTTATCTGGAATTTCTGGGCTACTTATGTAACAGTAACAGTTTCTTCATTTATCTTCAATAGTTCACGTTGTCATCTCTAAGCCTCTTTCTGGAATGTCAGTTTGTGGACTACTATTTTTTTCTACAATCGGATACTAACCTCCATCTGAGCCGAGCCTAGCCTGGTCTGACCTAACCTGACCTTATGGTAGGAAATATTTCCATGTACTAAGGATTTTAAGCTGTCTTTTACTCCAGTCCAGACACCACTGCATATAACAGGATTAGGTACTTTTATCCTGGAACTTGTATGGCCAGTCTTTTTTTTTTTTTTTTTTTTTTTTTATTTTTGAACATACCTTTCTCCATGATGCACAAAATACAATCTATATACCAGTGGTGTTTTGGTGAGATTTTGTAAAAAAACGGGGTCCACCATGTGAAGATACTCACCAAGACCAGAGGATGAACTCGGTTCCAGCAAATACTACCCTCTTTTTCCCTGATTTCACCTGTGATCCCTACCTTACCATGTGGGAAAATTAAGATTTTTTTTTTGTAAAGCACTTCAGCAGCATCTAAATGCTAACCACCCCCCCCAAACAAAAATGTAATATTGGTTCAGTACCTAAAAATTGTGTGAGGTTAGCAAAAAAAAAAAAAAAGTTACCCAACTGGACCTCACAATTTTAATAATGTCTCTGGTATAACTGGAAAAGGAATCATAAATGAATCTAAACACTGGCACTGAACCTATTCTGCTGTTGTACTCTTAAAATTAGTCATGCAGGACTTCTCTTTTCATAGACAACAGCAGCCATTTCATTCATCACTTACCTCCAAATTATAACACCTGTTCATCAGCATGTTCTTGAAACTAGACAGTTCACATTGAAAGAAATACTCAAATTATCCAAGACAGTCTAGTAATTTGTCCTTTGACTATACGACGGCTGACCAAACAGATGGCAGCTAGAATAGTGAAGGTATGTATTATAGTAAGTGGGCTTTAAGTGGATTGAAAACCTTCACCTTTCCAAATTTTTACAAGCAAGTACTGTATGCTGGGCAGTGATGCACAGCAGAAAAAACTAGGAAATTCTGTGGTACCCTAGTATTACATGAAAAAAAATCACCCAACTGAGAAGTACCAGGCTGCAAAATATAAATATGAAACTGTCATCCTGATCTCAACAGAGAAATCAATGCTTAAAAAAACAGGAACACAAAAATTCCTCCTCCAATGTTTTAGAAAATGGAACAAATGGGTACAACGGTTGTACCCATCATTGGGGTGGGAGGTTGGCATAATGGTCAAGGTGTTTACCTTACAGACACAAGGTGCATGGTTTGATTCTGATGTGAGGTAATTGGATAGGCTTAAAATGGCCAACAAGGGCAATTAGCCTAATACTAACCTATGAACAATTCTTTATTTTAAAAAGGAATATTTCAAGCAACATAAATAAAATTATTTATGTGCATTACGTCCATTAAATATTAGATAAGCCTTATATCAACAGTTCCTAACTCCCTGTAGTGATGCACTGCTTCTATAAGCCAATTCATCCCAATGCAGTGTAGAAATACTGTGTAAAAAACTCAATATCAGCAGTAACAAACTATACAGAGGTTGAAAACTTTAACCCGGACAATGAGCTCAAAAGTCCCGTTTGTCTGTGACCATGTCTGGTTAAAGATTCAAAAAGTTTTTAAAGTTTGATGTCCCCAAAAAATGCCAATCGTTCAGTTATAAAACCTGTGGAAACAATTTATAAGGGTGAAATGTGTTTATAAGCAGGCTTCTAATAATAATTCTCTACACTATTTCCATAGATGATACTGTAGATCCTCTGGCTAGTTTAGCTCAACAAAAGCAATGTTGAAGGAGATTTGAGAGATTCCTCCCCTAAGGAGGTTATAACAGATGACCAGAATCAGCAATCAAATTCCTTTACGAGTAGATATTATCAAACCCCCTCACTTACGCAAGGGACATGGCTTGAAATATTTCCCCATCAGACCAGGACATCTCATCATAGTACATAATAAACAGCTGTTAAGATGGTCTCCAATGAAGATTTTAGAAACTTTAAATTTCAGTAGTTTTCATGCCAAATCTTTGCAAATAAAATTATTCCAAAAATGTTTTTGTTCTCTCAGCCAGACTCAACTCTGCATTTACTCGGATAACAAACACAACCCTAAAAGTCAACTCAGTAGTCAGGGACACATGTAGAGAGTAATCTAGCCTTCAGCCATGTGTCTACAGTAGTAGGGAAATCATTCTAGGTTGTGCAACTTATAAACAAAAGGTATGACATTTAGCTCCAAGGTGGTCATTGTTCCACTATATTCACATTAATCAGCTCTACAATTGAGCACAATGCCCTTTTTTTGGTACGTACCTAACCAGGCACATCCAACAACTGGAATATCCGCACGAGGTTCCCCACTAAAAGAATATATAGCAGAAATAAGTCCTGTGCAGACTGTCTCAAAGCCCTATCCCTGTATTCAGTTTCCATCTAGCTGTTGAGGGGAGATCTATGCCTGGCATACAAGGCACTGTCGGAACCCACCCTGACAGACCTACACAGCCACAAAAAAAAGGTGCCAGAATTATCTGTTTTAAAGACAAACCTTGTCTGTGATACAACTAGGATCTGCTGGAGAGACAAGCATGTATCCCAGAGACTACTGCTTCTCTGGAACACGCTCCCTATCCATGTGAATCACAGTTGATCCATAACCCAATTCAAGTATAACTTAGACAATTGGATGGAGAGAACAGGAAAATTCATCCCTGATGTGGCATCCATGTCTCGAATGGGCAAAGGCAGCCTGTTAAAGGTTCATCTCCCAAGCCTCTGCTTACACTTACCAAGAGTACCAGAACTTTGTCAGAGATATGGGATGCATGGTTAGGCTTAAAAAGGCCCTAGTGGTCATTAACCTAGTATACAACTATGAGACTGTTTACAGGAAAGTTAAATCTTCATTTACTGTTAAGCAATACTATGGGTGACAGCTTTCATAAAGATTTTAAAGAAGTCCAGCTGGTTCAATCCTACCTAGCACCCCATTATTAAATGTCCGAGTCTGTTTGTAATGGGGACAATAAGTAATTTTGTTATGTTAAAATGCAAATCAAAGACTTTTCAACCAGTACTAACACTATGTCCCTTGTCAATGTATCAAAGGAAAAAAACTCATGAAACTTAATACAGGTGGTGATTCTGTGAGTATGAATTTACCTGATTAAATCTAAACATTCTGCTAGAATAAAATAACAGTTTTTTATGGGTTTCCATTAAGGATATCAACATTGCAAATACAGGGTTTCCATTAAGGATATCAACATTGCAAATACACAGGTCAAGTTTGTTCTTTACAATTTATCTGAACAAATCATTTCATTTTTTGATGTGCAACATCATGGATTTCCTGCAATCTTCATCATTCCCAAGATCCATTTAAATGTAATGATCTGCCCTTAGAATAGTGTCGAGCCATGCGTCAATAACCAAACCACTGGCAATTTTTGTGGACCACAAACTTAAAATTTTTGAATCTTTTATTGCTCACAGCTGAAACACAGTCTTTACACAGTCATCCCAAACAGCACTGGGATGGACTGGTTTATAGAAGCAGTGCGCCACAAAATAAGTTTATTACTTTGATATAAAAGATTATATTGTTTTTCATTGCCACAACACCCAGAAATAAATATTCTGAAGGAGAATATTTCAGACAACATACAGGAGTGGAGATGGGTGCAGCTGCTGTACCCATTTACGCCAACGAACTTCCAACACATTGGGAACAGGAATTTGCTTGGATTGGTCTTTTAAATGAGATTCCTCTATGTTTCAGCTGCGAGGATGACAATTTTATGTTCCTGTCAGATATTTTTTCATTTGGATGACTTGTTTCAAGTACATAGCAGATAAAACATACTTTGTTTTTCCTAATGTAGATCACCACACAGTATACACCAAAATATCTGAGAAGATGAAGGTTCTCAAATTTCAATCAACTTCATGTCATAAGCCCACTTTCCCCTTTACATAATCACTACTCTAACTGCCATCAGTTTTATCAGAAACGGAGTTTAGTCAAAGGAAAAATAATTATATTTTCTTGACTTACCTCCAACCATTTGTTTCAACACAAACTACTTTAAAAGAACATAATCAACAAGTATTATAATTTAGATATTATTGAAAACATGTCTGATACTGTCTGTGAAGGAAGAAATCATACATACAAGCTGATCCTGTATGACCCAATTTCACAGTGTAACAGCAACAGAGGATCAATGTTAGTGCTGCCAATTCATTTATTCCATCTTTCTTCTTCTACTAATACAAGGGGCCTTATCAACATTATGAGGTCCAAATTTAAAGTTTTTTTAGTAACCTCAAGCAAATTGTAAGAGCTGAAACAAAAAGTGCTGCCATTAAGAATTTCTTAGAAAGGAACATGTGTGTGCGTACATATTATATACACACACATGTATAAAACAAAATGGTGTTCATACTGCCATAATTGTAGTGATACAATGTAAACAAAGACCTAGGTCTCCCTTAGGTTTTAGAAGAATAATGTAAAGCAGCAAGATTAACTGTATTATCTATTATTACTTCTGCAGATGTACAACAGATTGAGTATGTTTAGGTAAGGGGGCAAAGCCTCCCAATATGGGGGTGGAAGGAGGCTTGCTCGCTGCAAAATGCTTTTAAAGCCACATTAACTTTATTTGAAAATGTATATAAAATGCTATTTAATTACGTCATTAAAACAGGCTTTCATTTTTTTTCAGTGATCTGTAAATCAACGAAAAAACAATATGTCTTTTAGATGAATACAGTTAACAGATGCATGCACGTGTGTATATTAGTATTTCTCACTCGCTGGTAAACCAAAGTGCACTACTATCACAACAAAGGAATTATTGAACAAAAGCACTACACAAAAAGCAAACAATTTTTGCAGGAGGCAAATCCCAGTGTGCTTAAAGGATTCTCTCTACCCAATACAGAGACAGACATGTCTTTTATTAAAGAACAACACTTACTGTTCAGCAATACTGACATTTACAAAACATTGTTTTTTAACACAGCATTATTTATACAACATACCCCAGGGAAAACCCACCATGTTAAGCCACACCCCCCCCCCCAACAAAACTCTCAGCTCTCAGTTTCAAGGTGGGCTGTGGACCATGGAGTAGCTATCTGCACTGCAGAGGGTCAAGCCTGACCAATGTTTTACAGAGAAATTGAAAGGCTTAAAAGTGATCACTCATGAGGTTTAGTATTCCCATCCTACTGCTTGTGTAATTATATGGGGAGGGGCAAAGTTTAGAGATAAAAAAGTTTACATTGATCATAAAGTACTACCTTTCTGGAAGGGAAAGCACCCACATCACCACCACACATTGTAGAACACTACTAGAAAACCCAGTCTCCGCTGTGTTTAGCTAATGACTTAAAAAGCACACACAGTGTTTCTCTTCCTCAAAATCCTGTCAGCAAACTTCTCCTAGGCCTACCTCTTTGAGATCAATATAAAGCATGAAGAGTTTACTGAAATCTGGGGATGCCAAGACAGGATCTAAAACTAATCCTTTCTACTGTTTAAAAGGCATTGTTTGCCTCTAGTGTCCACTTTACCTAAAATGAAATATACTCCTTTGTCAAATATGTAAAAGGCCATGATACAGATGAAAATCTGGTTACAATGTTTCCCGAGTACCCACTGTCCTAATCCCAAGACAGCAGTCATTTGCTTCTTAATGCTTGGAAAAAGCAAATTTCTCACTACTTCTAAATGTTCTTCTTTTGGACCTCACAGTTCCTTCATGACATATCCTAAACATTTTCTGTCACACCTAGATTGCTCTTGGAAGTAATAAATGTCAACCTACCTCATCTCAAAATACTCTAACATAGCTTGTACCTTAGGTAGATGGCAGCCCCATTCTTCAGAGTATATTATGACATTGCCTAGATAAGCCACAGCATATTTGACATGGTGTTTTAGGATTCTGACCATTAATCTTGGCAAGATCACAGGGACATCATGTAGCCCAAAATGAAGGACACTACACTGACAGAAGCTATCTGGGCTTGAAAATGGCCATCTTTCACTTAGCTTAATATTGTTACAGTGACTTGCTAGTACCTCTGTCAGATCGAATGTGGCCAAAAATTCTTGCCTTATCCAACCGATCAGTTTGTTTACCC
Organism: Protopterus annectens; assembly: GCF_019279795.1. Classification (NCBI taxonomy): domain Eukaryota; kingdom Metazoa; phylum Chordata; order Ceratodontiformes; family Protopteridae; genus Protopterus; species Protopterus annectens. The sequence goes on along the minus strand of NC_056741.1, from coordinate 714,178,445 downwards.
AAGTTATTCAATTTTGAATGCTTTTTAACTTCAAGAAAATCAGTACAAAACCTGATTATTCCATCAGGCAGTTAAGGAACAACACTATGGAGCAATTTATTCCATCAGGCACTTAATGGGTACCAGTATGGAGTAGTTTTAACTCACTTTTCAAATCTCTATCACCACTGTATAAAGTTTTGAGCTGACCCCCCCCCCCCCAAATCTGGAATGTTGGCAACACACTTAGTCATGTTTGTTTTGAAAATACTTCCTTAACATTAACTCCCCTTATCTTTCGTTTCTCCCTGGCTTAGATGAGGTGTCATCTACATGCACTGTAGGCACAGAGGTCAGGTTTTGCCACTAGTTTCATCAATTTCTGCCAATTAAACTTTTTTCCTTCCAGTTTAATGGTGCATTTGTTATGATCTTCTCTTACCAGTCCAACTCTGCAGTTCATAAAAGTTAAATAAGCAAATAAAGTAAAAGAAATAAAACAGATTTAACCCCACCATTTAACTAAAAACATGTTTTTTTTGTTTTGTTTTTTTTTATTTTTTTTTTGTTTTTGTTAAGGTGGGCAAAACTAAAACAGCCAATCTCTGAATTCCCTGCTCCTTTCATGAGGATATAGTCTACACAGTAACATTGAAAAGGAAAGAACCCTGCTGAGGTTTGTGGTACTTTTCTAATAGGAAAATATCATGTATGATACTGATGGGTCCAGTTTTTCAACATCTTCCGTGAAAACCCTCTCTCACTGTGGATTTTAATGTTCACTTACAATTCTTCACTAACTCAGTACTCTCGGGAAACAATGAAATTAATGCCCCATCTATAGGCTTAGCATTAGCTTTTGTAGAGGACTAGTCTCAGGGTACTGCACTGAACAGTCCAAACTAGAACAGCTATAACCCATTGCTAGGTTTAACCAAAGGACCAATAATAACCACAAAAAAGACTTTCAAATGGAACCCCTAAAACAGACTTCAAAATCAAATGATTTTAAGCGTAGGTGAGGAGCTGTCTTATGGTATTTGGGGCAAACAACACAGTTTAACTTTCCCATTATTCCTGACCAGCAAATCTAGACAGAATCCATGCTTTAGTCTCATCACTCCTAGATAATTTCCTAGAACATGACAATGTACTTGCATCATCACTGGACTTCTGAGAGACTGGGCACGAATGGTTGATGTATTGCTACTCCTGTTTTTCTCTGCACAATAAACCCTCTTGTAACTCAAAATACGCACTGAACTGTATTTCATTCTTCAAGTGTGATCCTCCCACTATGCCTTTTAAACTTTACCTGGCTCACCTGGAGGTCATCCATCTTCAGAATTTCTTCATGGTCAGTCTGTGGTGAAGAACAAGGCAGTACTTACCTACCAAAACAGGCATTACAGTATCTGTCTTATTCAACCAATGAAAGCAACACAATATTCTTTAGTGTCATCTGCTATCCTTTCCTTTTCAATTTTATTTGTCCCTTTCCATTATAAACCCAATGCATAAAAAGTTACTTCCCTGTATTTTGGCTCAACAGGATGATCACTGAGGCTCCCTTCAAGGTTATCTTGTTTCACAGTGCACACTCCATCTCCTTTTTTTCATTCTTTCTTTAAGTAGTTATCCCTTTGCAAAAGAAACTGAATTGAATTCACTGTTTTTTCTTTTTCTTACAGGTACTAGTTATCTATAACGTTCCTTACTTAATGTTTCCATTTTAAAATGATGGACCTAGATCTAGAACTACACCACAATAACAAGGGGAAATATAACAATAAGAGACTTAACAGTTACATCCTGCTTAGAATTCTCCATTTCTAGGAATTGTTCTAGCTTGACACAAAGCCTAAAATTCTAACTAGGTTTTGCATGTTCTATACTTTCTAACTTCAAACGACAATACTTTTAATAATTTAACACTTCTGTGCTGCAATATTTTGATATAGAACTCCATCCCTTACACAAACTCTGCTCTTCTGAATTGTTCTGCCACAGCTGCAGCCTAACATATATTTTTAAGTAGTTTGGGTGTTGCATCTTTCTGTATCCTTAGTCAAAGTTTGTACCCCTGGAACTTTCTAACATTATGCCTTGATCCGTGTTTGATTCATAGACTCAACCTCTGACAAACTTTTTTTTTACTTGGGCAGAGGTGAAAGTGTACACTTATAAGACCATTTTATTAATAGTGGGAGGGGAACCAGCAAGACATTGCATTCTTCCCACTGCCCCCACCAAATCTTTAAAATTGGGAAGTCTTTCCTCATTATTATAGCATGTATTTTACTGTGGACAAAAGCAACAGGATGAACCACCTTTCCAAGCAGTCTGAATTTCTGTTTGAGTAATGGGATCTCACTTTCAGCTTCAATGAATACAGACTACTTACACGGCTTTCTTAAGAACTTTCCTTTTACATGCATATTGCTTCTTAATAAACACAACTATGTTGCCAGTATTTACTATTCTTTCCATCTCTATACCATCTATTTAAGGATATGCTGTTGTACAGTTTAGGAAATACAAAAAACTTCAGAAGACTACTAACAACTATTCTGGCAGACACATTCCATTCAGTTAAACATCATTAGAAAAATGTTTCAACTGGCTATAAATGTTCACAGGTGAAACAATGTTGGTTGTTGGTTCCAGCACAAAATCTACCTATGTAAACCTTTTTGCATATTTAAAACAGAATATGTCTACAACTCATACTTTGTGTTAACAAAATATGACAGAGGCTTTACCACAGATTTGGAATGTTCAGATTAAAAACATGGTCAAATCCCTCAACCAATGCAACAAAATCTTCAACATTTTTATGATTTGCTTGGAACACCCACTTTCTGAAAGAAACAGGAAAGCCCATTAAAATATACACGTGGGAATATTTCTATAATTTTGCTTTTAGTGTGTGGACTCTCAGGATCAAGCCACATTTTAAAGTACATGCTTTACATCCCATAAATGAGACCTTAGTTTTTGTCAGACGATATCCAGCTAAGAATATTCGGAGCTTGTTTCTCGGGGTAACACTAACTGAAGCTGAAAGTATGTTTTAACCTGATCATATTATTGATATTCAGTCATTTCCATGGAGACCTTTAACCGTTCACCAGCTATATGGGCTGAAAGGATTCTAGCCCAGTCACTACAATCATGTCTCTACTGATGGACACACCTCAAAAAGTCTTCTTTTCTGGTTAATTGTTTAAGAAGTGGAACAGTCTTCAACATGGCCAAGGACTTGGACACTGCCACCATTCCCTCAGCTACAGCAGCAAAAGTATAGCAGCAATCAACTCTAATGTTGTCATCTTGAAACAACACAGATGTACTCCAATATACAAAGCTTAGTTTCTAACCCACTATACTGCTGTCTTCAGCTTGGGAAGAATTTTTTTTTTACTCGAAATTTCAGGTAATGAATGGAAAACGAAGGATCTCACTTTAAAGCAAAATCTGTGCCAAGGCTGCCCGCTGCACAATCAATGTGGTATTTAAATAAGGCAGCAAGAAAAAGTACTCTGCACATAAAAGAAAAGTAGCATCACTGGTGCAAACTCTTCTTAAGGGCATAAAATTAACACACATTCTACAGTCTCTCATATCAGTTTAAGTTTAAAACCAAAATAAATTCAGTAAGTTCCCTCCGGGATGCATCTCCAGCAGAATATCTCCAGATTGTTCTAGGAAGTGCACTGTAGAAAAAACAAACTGAACTAGTTTAAAAAAAAAAACGAAGTATAAGAAACCAAGTTACCTATATGATCTCCAAGGACATAAGCATCCTTTTTATACATTAAAGTAAAAAAACACTTCTTAACACCATGTAAAAGGAACTTTTCTAACATAGAAACACATCTGCCATTTATTAATGACAATCACAATGCCTTCTGTAAAGCAAAATTTACCTTTCTTGCAATACATCACTTTTAACACATACCACAATAGTACTTGACAATCGATTCTGAGACACCTTAAAAGGGTGTCCAACCGCATAATAGTACAATACATATGCACACAGTTAAAGAAAGTAAAATTTCAGACTTCTGAGGATTCACATAGCTGAATGTAAATAGTTAGTTGTACCTGGTTTTGCAACTCTATTTTTTTAATTAAACCACTGAACTGATTTGTATGTGGAAGTCTGATTTTTAAGACAAGTTGAAAGGAGTGCTGCACAAGTCCTCTTTTTATTCCATCGATATCTTAAAAACATATTACATACCAAGTACATACAAATTATATGTTACATAAAAAATTAAAATACACATTTACTTACTACTACCCCCAATTATCAGGCCTCTACTTACCAAACTGAGGTCACATTGCCTAACAAAAAGCTGATGGAAGAATGCGCGAGTCACTGTATTACTGGACCTCTACAGTATCACAGCTATCAAACCTCACAGCTTGATAGCTAGCTACACGGATGCCTCCAGAATAGCATATTAGAGAATCACACCTTTTTATCAAGAACAGCTGTTTTATTTAGCTATTATAACTTTCGCACTGCAACAATTACAAACATAACAAAACAGTGAGGAAGGATCTGGACAATGCATCCACAGATCCAGGAGAAACAAATGAGCTCCAGCTTACACCATCAATCACAGTACCAACCAGTTGGCAGGTTTAGAAGTTTAAAATAATTTAACAGTGCACAACTTTTTCTAAATACATATTACTTGAATAAGAAAAGGACTTTAGAGGACAGCATGCCAGGATTCAAAATACACTACTGTTTAGAAATGGACATGCAACCAAAACAGCAGACAAGTACAGTGCACTATGTAACCCACAATGTCACTGCATCCTCAGAACCTTTGACATGCAAAACACAAAGACAACTGTCACTGAGCTGTAAATCAAATAACAGATCACTCTGTGCCAATGTTAAGAAGCTGTAGTTCCCAAGCAAGAACCTTGTCAAAGTTAGATATTCATTCTCATCCTTTGAAAAAAGATAATGCCACATAGCTGCATCAGTCCTTTCTGAGTTTATAGCAAAGAGAGGAAATCTGAATTCTAGCTTCCTGAATGTGACAATGTTCCTGTCACATTTTCTCAATTTTCCAAAACTGTTATTTACCTAAATACAATCTATGCCAGAAGGGCTGAATAATTAGTTTCCCATAGTACATATGTTTACATACATACATTTTATGAACAGAGACATGACTGAAATCAAACTGTGTGTTCTCGACATGACTACCAAGAAAGTCACCTTGAAGTGTGTGCACCATAAATTATACACACACTTGTGTACATGCACACACCGGTCTATGTAAATTGCTCTAATAAACATTTGCGTGACCTAACTGACCTAAATAAGTTGACCTAAAATGCAAGTGATTAACAACACGTGTGAAAATACTTGGTCTAATCACATTTAAATCAAACGAAGTAATGACAGACAATCAGGAAATATGCTGTATGGAACAGTATCCACCAAAAGAACACTTTAAGCAGTGCAACCTACAGACATCTCCTCAGCACATAACACAGATCAGTATTTTTTCACTGAAAATCACTGCTGGTACAATGTCTCCATGTGCACTGGCAGTGACTCCCTGCTTTTGAGACACTTCTCTTTAGAATTGGGGCAGCCATGGAGTTGGTATATATACTTTTGAGAGTGCGAGGGGCTTGCTCCCATGCGAAAAACACCCGAGTGTGTGAAATTATGACAAATTTAACTTCAACAATTCTCCTTGATAGTTGTCTATATTCTTTTTTCACAGTGTGTATACAGCAAACATTGTCACACAAATGTGCTTATTGTCGTTTCAGTAAACTTATGTGAATTGTGACAGACAAATGTATACATTACTGAAAATTACCCACAAGTATATATAATATACTCACAGACACAGAGAAGGGATATAAAAAATGCGCACAAGGACACAGACACAAACTGCCCTGGTAAGAACAGTGCTGGCAAGCATGCACGCGCACACACATCTATGGAAATTAATCTGCTTGGGTAGTCAAGAGACAAGACTTCATATTGCCCTCTATGGTCTCCCAACTCATTATCTGGGATCCCCAGGCATTCACAGATGAGCTGAGAGACATAACCCCCTCTAATATATTCTATGTGTCCTTGAGCCTCCTCCCAGTGGGCCAGTTTTGTTAAACCTATTATGGAAGATGCTTAAAGGGCATCTTCACAGGGCAGGTGCCCAAACAACCTCAAATGACTCTTCTAACCACACAGAAGTATTTGCTGTACATGAAAATCCTTCCAAACAGCTGAGCTTTACAATCACTGAGAGTGACCTCAGTTACCCAGTGAACGGACATAACTTCTGACATTTCACTTCAGGATGTCATCCTCCGCCGAGGGGCAGCTCAACGTTCCGGAGAAACAAGGATAGGACACTACCTGGCAAATGAGGATCTTGTTCCATGAGTAAGTGCTCACATCATCACAGCATTAAGGCACAGTGCCAAGAGCACTGCTTCCACTACCCTAATCGGTTAAGTCGACTTCTCAGTCAATTCATACCTTCCTTTGTGATCAAAACCAAAAAATATATCAACCCCATTGACCACCCCCTGCAGGTAAATGGGGGACTAGCTAAGTCAATCACCTATCTTCCAAAAGAAAATAGGTTATCATTTGGAGGTGCTCATTTTCCTGTTTTTATCCTAACCACTCGACACACACCCTTCCTATGTATGGATAGGCATTTCTATGCTAGTATATGCACCTATACACAAATGGATACACACGTGCATACAATCGCATGCACATATATAAATAGCATACACGTCAGTTTGTATGCTTTTAGGTTTTATACACATGCATTCACAAACCATACACACGTAATATATACTACAGGCATACATTTAAAGCGTATTTACACTTACTTACATACACACGCACACACAAAACAGAACCACTAGAGTACTGCATATATAACAAGTCATCATTTTTCCTGCTTATCTACACATTTCTCTAAGAAAGGAGAAACTGAGAGATCTTGTTTTGCAATTTTGAAGATAACATATCAAAGAATATTTGCAACACAGGCCTTCCTTTAATCTCAACATCCACATTTTACATTTACAACCTTAGGCTTATTATCATAAAACCAGAACATCAGGAATAAAAAAGGGCCACCTTATGTTACCCTTTCACTACGAAATGCAAGGATTTTACAAAAAACATTAGAAATCATATACATGCTCATTAGTAAATAAGCTACTGTATCAACTGAAGACAAAAAAAAATATCAAATAATTAGTGTACAAATGGAGGATAATAGTTTTCTTCATAGACATATACCCAATACAAAAGTTCATAAAGTGAAGCAAGTGCCTACATTAGCTCAGTAACTCTGCAGTTGCACATCTTGTTGCTGGGTGTTGCACATTAATGGCATAGAACCTATATACTAAAAGGCATAATAATGTGGCAAAAGTGTTGCAATGGGGATTGTGCAAACGTTACAATACTGAAGTACCTGAAAAGCACTGGAAACATGAGCCACAAAGCATTACAGAATATGACGAAGTTTATATCACATGGGATCACCACTACCAACAGTTCAAAAATAGATGCAAGAAAAGCAAATATAGCGGTCTATGAAATGAGACCAAAGTAGCACTGATCACTGAAATTGTTACACCCAGTGATTACAGTGTCTTACATATAAGAGACAAAGTTATAAAATACCTGGATTTGCAGGCAGAAATGAGTGCAATGTGGAAGGATGCCCAGACAATTCCAATAGTAATAGGAGTAAATGGGTCTCAAAAAAGAATTTAAAACGTCATATTTAGATATGCTACCGGCACAAGTAACTCTGCATGAACTGCAGGAGTCAATTCTGGGCATATCGCAAGTACTACGAAAGGCACTTTTGGCTAACATCAAAGACTGAAATTTAACTAATTTCACAAACTTTAATCATACTTTGACTTAGGAATGGGGTAGATTCCCGACATGGTATCAGAAACCCAAAATACTTGGGAGAAATTAAACTGGCTACTAATCACAATGGTTTATTAAGGAAAAGCCGTCTCTAGTTTACAATAAACTGTCTTTCGGCTTTTCCCGGTTAGGGGTCACCACAGCGGAACTCCGGTCCGCTGATTGGCAGTAGATTTTTGCGTGCTGGCTTGCCGGGCCTAACGCACAACTTTCAACGAAGGAACGCCCATTCACGCATGTCGACACACAAAAGACGCTCTAACTGAGAATAGAACGTGCAACGTCTAACTGTGAGGCGACAACGCTACCGCAGCACCACTATTCTTTATTACCAGATTATGCCGAGATCTCAGTTTTGGGGTTTTCTGAAACAAGACTAATATGGTCAACTACCCACACAGTCCATAAGAACAGGAATAAAAACATTCAAATGCTGCAGTCTGCTGTAAGAAAAAAAAAAACAACCACCTGTAGATCAAACTCAAGTACTGGATTATACAGATGTCATGAGAAAGAATGAAAGTGAATGACGGCACCTTGTGCAAGCACTAGACAAGCTGACTGAGTACTAAACTCCATCACCCATATTACATCAAGGTAAATCATAACGATTTAAATATGTACAGTGTGTTCATCAGTTATGTCAAAGCTGAACAAACAATATACACTTTACAACTTTATTTTACAGTTGAAATCTTATTGGTGTTAACTATTGGCATTTAAAAGAGAACGCTACTCAGCCTACAGGCCCCTTTAAGATAAAGAGGACTACATAACTTAAGAACACATTCATAAGTGGTGATGCACGACCATTATCTAAACGTAAACAAAAACATCAGAGACATGTAAAACTTTAATATATACCCAAAGTATCCAGTGCACATGATGTATCATTCTGCAAAATACTGCCAGAACTTAAGTAAATACCTGTCAAAAGTTAACTGTTCGTGGTTTTATTTTCAAGTTCGTAAGATTTATTTTTGAACATTAATGGAGACAGTGCCTGTGGTATCTTGTTGCACAGAGAAGGTGCTGCAAGCAGGAAAAAAAAGTACACCACAGAAGCAACAGAACAAGGCCAAAACAACAGAGGCAGCGGGCAATTGATAAGATAACATTTAAAAACTACTACACCTCACGAAATTCCTCACATCCTTAACATATGATTTTCATTTTTTCTCACATTTTATGTGCAAACAATAATGAAACGTGATACATGCTTTCAGATGTTTTTGTCTCTCGTATTTTACAACTTGTCAATAATAAAAGATGTCACTGAACATAAACAGAGAGAACATGCCGCTGATAAGACTATAGAAATAAATGTAAATTAACTCACTGCTAACTATATTTTACAACACCTCTCTCCACGCTCATTGGTCATTTCATTTGCCAAGGCCCGTGTTATGGCTACATCAAGTACCACATTTGCAGCTCACCACTACAACAACAATCACACATCAGCAACAAACAAACAAGTAAACAAAAAACAACGCCATGCCGTTTACAATTACGGCACACATTTTGTTAACTATGTACTGCACATAAACATCGTCCACGTAGATCACCTCACCACCAAAACATATATGGCATACAACCAAAAATACACGTTCAACTGTATTAACCTTAACAAAACTCACAAATCCTAAAGGAGCACATCAATACAAAATAGGGCTACACACAGTCAAGGCTAATAGTAACATACAACCCTACCTCCGATAAAAGGTGCTGTAAATAATCCAAAAACGCTTCATCCTTTCCCATCGACTAAACACACAGGTCTCGAAAAACCTGCCATCTATATCCATGAATCTTCACTTCATAACAGGTTCTTCCTAGAGGCATCCTCACTGAACATAAAGCGTCTCTCACCCAAATCCTTAGAAACGGCAGCCAAAACCACAGCAAAAAGCAGACACTATTTTGCCACACTTCTACATAGTGTCCTTTAACAACACAAGAAATTTGCAATTCAGAGAAATATACAAATAAGAAATACGTTACTCATATTGCCCCATCTTGGACATAACACTTCTCTGTACCCTCCCCATACCCGATGACCGCAGTAAAACCCCACGAGAAAAGGCAACGCAAGGTACAACCTCTTACGCAAAGATCCCTAATACAAGATGGCGTTTACAGCGCGAAGCAGCCGCGACTGTGTCGCGGACTCAGTGTAGCCCAGTATTAGTGCAAGTGATTTTTGGCAAGAGATTACATATTATGGGCACTACACATCATTGTCAACTGCATGTTTTATTCAGTTAGTATCACAGGCATATATGTATCCAAATAAATAACACTTTCTTCCTTTACTGATTACTTTTACTATTTACTTTAATTAAAGGAGAGCTCACGTTCCCGACATGCAATGCAGATATTTTCTGCCTCGCAACCATTTACGGTTTCAGGTGACATAGCATCTGAACTGTTGGGTACCATTTTCACTCATGAGATGCGGTATAACGCTCTGCCAAATTAGTGAGATCAGGGAATTGCACCGGAAGATGTTTTGAGTCGTCAATTTTAAAATCCTAGAGAAAAGGTAACGGCTTCGACCTTTGACCTAGCCAAAGAAAGATGGCTGCGCCCTTTAGGTCAGGGTGATCCGCTCAAGAAATGAGTACAAAAAACAAGAAGGAAAAGCAGAGAGGGATATTTTATTCTAATATTTGTGTTTAAGACCAGGTAATTTTGCTATTGACAGAGCCATTTGTGGTGTGAAAGGAGTTTATGGTGCCTTTTATATTTTATCATTCTGTTGAGGTTTTTATTTTTGTGTTAACTTTTAATAATATTGTTTTTTGTATAGTGAGGTTTAGATTTTAATCTGTTGTGTACCATGGATATTAAGTAGATTTGATATTTCTGTTTCAGTGCATGTGTGTTGTATGAAAGGGTGTTGTGCTCCCCATTATGTTGTGGATGTCTCATGCCTTATGAGTCCAGGACCTTTAACTCTTTTTCTTTTTGTTGTTTGTTAAATGTTGAGTCTTAATAAACAGACGCTCCGAACACACAACGGTTGGGTTAAAAGACTATATTAATGTTTTCAGTCATTCCAAGCCGTTATGCATTTCAGGTTGCAGTTTATGTATGTTTGGAGAGGGACTCAACGCATGCACAGGTCGCATTGCTGATGTGTAGTTCTTTATCCCCAAATTCTGTTTTTATAGATTCCAATGTGTATATATGCATTTTAGTGCATGTACGTATTGCGTTATTGCTAGAGGCTATGAAGTTGCACCATCTGTCTTTAATACGTGATTCTTTTTCTTAACTATTTATTTATGGACATTGTGGTTACTGGTTTTGTTTATGTACGTGGGGTCTACGTTATCTTAGTTATATTAGTAACTTCACATTCCTATTTTCTTCTATAACTTATGCGTTGTTCGCCATTTAGGCGACATGTACATGTGATTATCTAATACATGAAGTTTGTGTGAAGTGCATTACTGGCTGGTTATTTATTCCTGTGGACACTATATTTGCTTGGGCAATGTTTACAAGGATAACCGCTAATGGTTTGGGCCTTTTTGGTAATATGATTTTTCTTATACACGTGAATTAAGCCTTTGGGGTTATTCTGTCAAAACTATACTAGCAGCTTCATATTTATATCTCTTGTATAACCTATGGGTTGTTCACCTTTTTAGGTGACCTAGTTATATATATTAAGTGGATACACTTTAGATACTCTTACACCTGCCCACAACTTATCTAATTTCACCACATCACTTCTGCACTTAGCCCTGCCCCCACATATATCTTTGACATGCATCCCCTACTTGTAACATACACCTCTCACCACTTACCCCTACTAATAACACATCTCCATCAATACCTCCAATTTATATAGGCCACCTTCCACCATCTCCCTACTCTCCCATTACAAACTCCTCTGATTTAATTATCCCTTACACACACCCCTCATTCACCAGACTCCCACTAATAATTTCACTATCCCTTCTCCCTACACAAATCTAACAGCTTTCTACAGAATAGTAACAGTTGCAATTACATAATTACTCTTTCAATATTAAAAACAGAACCCCAAGCATTGTGCTACTGCAACTCTCCACTACCCTTGCTATACTCTCTTTACTTGCACATGCTACCTCATACCACATGTTCCCAGGCCACTCAACTCCTCACCTTGCTACTACTGCCATCACCTCAATTACTTTCAACTACTTTAATCCCATTCCTCACCCATCCATCTTTAATACAACCATACACCTATTCATCCTCGTATGTAGATATACCAAATATACCACCTCCAAACTTTCACTGAACTATAACAAGTATGTGACTGCATTAATGCACCTAATTACCTACTTTACAATCAAAACTATCCCTCAGTGGTGATATCCATTCCAACCCAGGTCCTTTATCCCAAAACCCTACCTCCCCAGTTCAATGCTATAATACTGTACTATCCAAAAGAAAACCCACATACATTTTTCTATTTAACATTAATATAAGAAGCATTGTAAAAAAAAAAAAAAGCCCATGAACTTCATGCCAATCTTGCTCTCTACACCCCTGACATTGTTCTCTTAACAGAAACATGGTTAAAGCCCAAAATTGCAAATAGCGAGATCTTACCACCTGGTTACAGTATTATAGGCACAGGTAGAGAAAATAAAAAAGGAGGTGGAGTTGCTATACTGTTAAGAAATTAACTCAATGTAGAAACTCTTGATATACCTACCCCCTTGGTTGACAATGCTGAAATCATGCTAACCAGGTTAAAAATCAATGCGAGAAAAGTTAATATAATTGGATGCTATATTCCACCAGGAAACAATATCCCTACTCTAGAAAATCTACTTAACTGGGCCGTATAAACCTTCACACATGAGACAATTATAATGGGTGATTTTAACATAGACTGGTTAACCTACTCCTCTAATAATCCCACCAACTACATAAACCTGTATGGATTCAGCCAAATTATACGGTCACCTATCAGGAGTGACAAAACTTCCAGACGGGAATCCATTCTAGACTGGATCCTCGTAAATAAATCAGTCTACTCCTATCATACTGGTTGCCTACCAGACACCTAAGTGACCCCTGTCCAACCTTTATGCTAAAACTCTATACCAGTCATGTCAGTAGGTGTGCCACTTGGACCACTACTTTTCTGTCTTCACTAATAACCTCTACACACCAAGCGGCAGTCATACAATATGCAGTTGACTCCACACTAATATGTAATGCCTCTACCATCCAAGAATTACGCACACACAAACCCTTCCTATCGGTTGAATCCTGGTTATCAGAACACCACCTAATACTAAACCCCCCCAAAAACAAAATTACTACTATTTAACCCTTCTAAATATAACCCACCTTCTCCCTTTAGCATAGTATGCAAAAATAATACCATTATATCAATCAAACTAAACTTCTAGGGCTAGAGATTGACTGCAACTTGACATTTGATATCCACATTGCCCACACCATAAAAAAAGTCCACAATAAACTTGGAGCCCTATATAAGAACAAATCCTTTCTGACAAAAACAGCCAGAGAGGCAATAGCTAGGACACACTTACTCTCCACACTCACATATGCCTCCCCTCTTCTCACCAACCTGAGAAAAACAGACATCAATTTAGAAACATGTTACAGCAAATCGCTAGGTTTGCCACCAATGCACCATATAGGTCACATCATTGCATGGCCCAAAAACAATTGCAGTGGCTTGAGTTGCCCCAACTTCTACTGTATAACCAACTAACCCTATCCCACAAACTTCTACACAATCCAGAAAAAACTCCAGCCCTAAAAAACCTACTCAAGTCACACACAGTTAAGAGTTCTACGCTCCAACAACAAACTATTAGAAGTCTCAATGGCCTCTAACTCACTGGTGAATCTCTCTGCTCCTCCTGTATAGCCAGAGTATGGAACTCCTTACCTAACAGCCTAACGAGCAAAACCTCCATAACTGAGTTTAAAACTGCCCTAAAAGGTCACCACACTAATAAATGGTTGTGCCCCTGCTCAACACCAGGGGAACAAGTGACATAGGGAACAAATCCAATAGCTATCTCTCCAATCTCCTGTAGGAGTATTATCCAAAACTTATTGTTATACAGCATCCATTTGCAATATTTCCATATTGTTGACTGGCCTCACAATTTTATCTAATATAAGAACTGTGGTGCTGTGGTAGCGTTGTCGCCTCACAGTAAGACGACGTCCTGTTCGATTCTCAGCTAAAGCGTCTTCTTTGTTGAGACGTGTGAATGGGCGTACCTTCGTTGAAGGTTGTGCGTCAGGCCTGGCAAGTTGGTACGTAAAAATCTACTGCCAATCATTAACAGAGCGGAGTTCCGCTGTGGCGACCCCTAACCGGGAAAAGCCGAAAGATACAACATAAGAATTATACACATCTATACATCTTTACTGAAAACTTGAAACGAAAAACAGAAACCCAAGAACAAACTGTGATCTTCTCCAATAGTGCTAGGAAACATGGACACGAAAACTAGCGCTTTCATTCACTTTTATTAATTGTGAACTTCCTCAGAAACAACAAACTCCACCCTTTCACTTAATTTATACTCCAATTAATCACATGGTTGATTACATCATAAATCACTTTATTTAAAAAAAAAACGTTTTAAAAACATTAAATGTACATATGTACCTACTAAAATATATAAATGTAATTTTTATAAAAAAATTACATGCATATACATATTTTTTGTAAAATTAATGAAATCAGTATTTCATCGTTAAAAAACATTTGATATTGATGGTTTTATTCAAACCGGGCTTAGTATCTGCCCCAAAATGAAGTTGCCACTATGATTTTTTACATTCTAATAATGTTTTAAGAGCCCTTGCATATGGCTGTTGTCTAACATTGTCTATTACAGAAAAAACACATTTCTTAAAAGTAGGACAAACTAAAGAATGCTAAAGCATTAACTTGTTCTTTTTTCTTTATTGCTAATAAGTGTTCACTAATCCTTTTTCTTAGATTTCTTGTCGTCCTTCCAATATAATAACTTGGACATGACAGACATTGGGCAACATATACCACCATCTCACTGTTACATGTAAAGTAACTCTTACACCAATAGGTCTTTTTATTATGCTTAAAATAAACAGAGGAACAGTTGCTAATGTACCTGCATTGCCTACAACTATTATAGGCATAGGTCCCTTTTCTTCTAATAAAGCCACCTTCATTCTTACTCTTTGTATTTGTTCCACTTTCCAATAAACTTTTGATGTTACAAGTTTTTTTAAAAATAAAATTGGGTTGCTTGCCTATTGTTTTAATAAGGTCCTGATTTCCTAGCAGTATTTTTATTATTACTAAGTATACTTAGCAATTTGCTGAGTCTAGTTTTGACTTTACAGAGGACTAAATGTTGGTTTAGGAGGGGGGCACCTTATAAAAGAGAGGATAATAGAAAAGAAGAGACAAGGGAAAGTCGGGTTGATGCACTAAGTAGATGTTTGTGTCAGTAGGGCTAGACTGCACTATCCCTTGCTAATTCCGCCTTGTACTGTACATTTATTGTGTTAACTTTCTGTTATATGCTTCCTACTAGAAGACAGACACCTTAAAACTCAAATAGAGGGAAATAATCTTATATTCCTGCTAGAGTCCTCTTGCCATCCATTTTTCTGGTTATCTAGCTCCTGCAACCATTAAGTGCACTGTCCCTATTTTGTAGTCGTCCTGACTAACTTACTGTACACATTCTGTTCCTAAAAGCATTTCCAGCTGATTGCATTTGTGATTGATGAATTGGGTGGTAGTGCCTGTCCATATATTCATCTGTGAGAGGGATTACATGTTAAAAAGTTCAGTTTTTTTTTTTTTTTTTTTTTTTTTTTTTTTTTGGATCCCCTATTTACACTTTTTTAATACAGGTCACTCGTTGTCTTTTTCTTACTCCGCATCTCTGTCATTCACTGCATATCTTAGTTTGAACCATTCTTGGTGTTGTTTATTCATAGCCAGAGCAGAGACGAGTAACTCACTTGCATATATTCTTTTTCAGAATGAGCAATTAAACAAGTTATGTATCCCCACCCCTGCTGGACTCGCACTTTTTTCAGATTTGCCACTGACACAAGCGCCTTAACACCAACCCTAAAACCAACATTAACTTCACACCCACGTTCAGAGAAAGTAATTTTCAATTACACTACCTTTGTTAGAGCAGTTTCCATTTTGTACATGTAAGTAATTAAGACCACCCTCGTAGACGAAGCCTGTCTGTTTGCAAGGGTTTGGTCAGATCTGTTTAGGTGTAAGCATAATTCTCCATTATGTAGCTATTGCTGTCATGTTCGAATCATGAGACTGCTGTTCTTTATTTACTTTATTTTTTACTTTTTTATTTCATTTTACATTTGTTAACCGGGATAGTCCATTAGACACCGGTCTGTTTTCATTGGAGGCTCGAGGAGAAACTCCACACACATCAATAACGTGTAATAAAATTAATACAACGTTTGCAAAGAAAAATTACATACTGTTGCTACTGTTATTTATCATAGATGCTTATAAACCAATTCAAAACACAACTACAGATCAGTCCAGCCATTTAAATTTCTTACCAAATGCAGATTTATATATAACCTGGCATTTCTGTTTTTTGAAGGGAACATTGCTTAATTATTTAACAAAAATAGTTTAGGAATATACACTACAAATTATTTGCGTTTAATCTTACTGTTTTCAGAAATAATGGAGAAAGATAAAAATATTACTACTGCAAGACAAAATATGTATTTGTGCATGTGTGCGAACATGTTTATATTTATATAATGTTGCATCCACAACGGGGACAATGGATGCTGGGGGCTGTGCTCAGAAGATAACGAGGAGCACATGAGAACAAGGGATAGTGGCCTGAAAGGCTTGCAGCTGGACATAATTATCATAGTAGGACAGGAAGAGATAAGTAACAGAGATTATTGGAAAGCAACTATAACAATAAAAATGAGCATGGAAAAGGTATATGAAAAACAGGGATTCTCATTAAGATCTCTGGTTTCTGTCTGCTGAGTCAAGTTATTTTCAGTGTTTCTTTTGTGGATAAACACAGAATTCCTGTTGTAGAAAAAAGATTTAATGTAGTATTGGAACATTGGTTTAAAATTAGTTTTGGTGTCAAAGTTCCTGACTGCTCTGCACCATTTCCTGAATTGGTCAGATGTTTTCTCTTTTTTCCAATATAAATATTGGAAAAAGCCTTGCAGTTGGTGTAGTTTGTTGTATTACTAGAAAACTTGATCCTAATATGAAAAACATCGCTAAATTATCAAATTTGGTGCAATATTGAAAGTAAACATACAGAAGCCGCATTAGTATTTTTACATTATTTTGGAGGGGATATGATGAGTTGCTGGAGGTTTTCAGTCTGATTCTTACTAGTGTATTCCAAACTGGGTGATCATCAGTTTTAAAGAGTAGGTGACTAAGAAGGAAACATAATTGGTGTTGGGTATGTTTTGGACAGGACAAACTCATTTGTGTAGTTTTCTGTCTGTTTGGGAAAGATGAGTTGAGCTTGCTCTAGGTAATTAGTATTAGGCAGGCTGTAGAAGGATAAAGCCCAAACTACAGGCCAGGCAACATAAGTTTGGCTAGCAGCTCTCGTACCTGATGTTGCAAGTAAGGAAGATGGATTGCAGCCATCCTGGGAGAGGGAGGAATGATGGTGGTTCCTGTCTGGCTTGCACTACTGCTTTTATGACAAATCCTCTGCTGGGGAGCGGAGTTCCACCATAATACCAAGAGCCACTGGTGGGAAGAAGTGGACAGGGTTAAAGTTTGTGATTTAGCCCATGCCATTGCAAAGGGGGGGTAGTATTTGGTCAAGGGGTCTAATGTGGCAGTTGTAGTGAGACAAGTACTCACTCACAGTGACTAGGCCGTAAAATAGTTATCATGACAAGGATACCATCAGGAATGCAAAGCACCTTTATGGCTGCCCAAAGACAGCCATGTTTAATTAGGAGAAGGCTTGATGGCCAACAGGGATGGGGGCAAGAAGGATTTAAAAATAAGCAAAGGTGATGTGTTTCAGTATTGTGCTTATTTTAGGAAATATGAATAATCAAGTTCACCTTGTAGTATTATTGGGTTGTATAACATAAGAATTCTAATCCTGCATCTGTATCCTTAACCCGAAAAGTCTTACCCTAACCCTAAAACTCTTTTCCTAACTCTAATCCTAATTCTAAAAAACTTTGTTCTTAAGTTTAACTTTAAAACTCTTAACTCTAAAACCCAAAGGTGGGATTAACAGTGCTCTATCTTTTTCAAAGTGTGTTTTACTAGATTAGCAGCACACACGGGTGCCATAAACAATGTAACTAATAATTAAGCTGTTTGCACCGAGCATTGCCTTACCTCGGCTTCTACTTGTAACTTATACCATAGTTATGTTGCAGCCAAGCTATAAAATAGAAAATGTAGTGATGATAAACTTTTAAGGAGAAGTGTTTCCATGATTAAATGATGGCATAAGTGGGATAGGTGTTTCACTTTTGATAGTATTTTTTCATCTATATTTGGAGCACGTTGATGATTCTTTGGAGTGCTGTATCCATCACTAGGTTTTAGGGCTATCTTTTGATAAAATCTATTTGCTCAATTTGCGATTGGTCAACAAATTCGTTTTCTTTCTTAGTAGAGAGGAAGAAATTGTGAGTTTGCAAAACATTTCTTTATTCTAGAGATGTCAAAAGATAAATGCCGTCATTATAGACTGTCATGGAAGGCCTAACCCCACCACTTGGGGCACCTAGCATTGTGGAGTGACAGTCTGACAAAGTCGCATGTTTTCCCCACACTCCCAGCTTTGCATTTTTTGCCATCCCATTTCCTACCACAGATTGGGGATGGAAACTGTTACCCACTTTTGCCAAGTGCATTTCCTGAAAGGTTTATCATAGGCGTTTTGCTCTCAGATCTTCTATGAATAGCTTCATGATGTGATTTAATAAAATAAACTTGATTTTTGCTCTACTTCTGGTGGTTTTCTGTAATCCATGAATGTCTGTACGAAGCGATAAACTGCTTGAAACGGCAACAGTTTAGAGGATGTGAGTATGAAGACTAACAATATGTTACAGCACTGACTGTGACTGGATTGATTCCTTTTTTTTTTTTTTAAACAGTATTAACATTATTGTATTCAGACATGCACAAGGAGGCCCACTGCATTTTTATTTGTAGGGTAGGTTAAGGGCAGCATTGCAGAATTTCTGTTTTGGTAATGGAATTCTGATGAAAACATATTTGTTTGATTTTAGTACTTGTGGTGGTGACTATTTTTCTGTAGCTGAAAGGAGCAGCAGTAGCTATTCTAACTGTATTGTCTTAAAAATGTGTGTAGTTATTGTATATTCATATGTGTTAATGCAGTTTTTCTTATTTTCTCTCAAGATTTCATTTATTTTTAGTATATGATACTAAACAAATTTTATAGTACAATACTACTAAAACAATGAGGTTTGCTACATTTCATCACTTCGTTATCTCTGAAGGTAATGGAAATCTCGTATCAATCATGAATGCCTAGAAATATCTTGTTTTCTTTGATCCTTTATTATCTTTTTCAGCTTCACAGTAGTACAGTTGTTTACAAAGTTTAATTCCACTCAAGTTTGTCCTAAGGTCTTATGTTTCTTCACTCCAGAAATGTTTGTCATTCGCTAAACATGCCCTTATTGCAAGGGTCTGAATGTGCATTTTTCAATCATAACCTTAATAATCCCTTTAAGCCAATTGTTTTTTGCACAGTTTGAATGGACTTTCTTTGGTACAGTTTAATGGTTTTGGGTTGGTGCAGAGGTGCTGCAAGGTTGCCTGGGACCATGCTGTATGCATCTAGCAATATTTAACTAGGAACAGATGTTGAATCTTTCTCTGGCTCATTTTCTTTGGAAAACTGTTAAATATGAAACTGGGTTGATGGGATAAATTAATATTTGGTGAAGTGCAAATAGAACAAATTTAAGAATGGAATTCTCCACTGTGTCAGTAAAAAAAAAAAAAACTCAACTGCTATTAAACATGAAACTACCAATGACAACTTTGGAATTCATATGCAAGTATTCAGCAGTCTGGATTCAGAGCATGTAAAAAAAAAAGCTAGGAAGCGAATAAATTAATATTTTTATAACACAAATAGAATTGAGTATATGTGCATATATGTATATAAAATATATACTAAAAAGGCCATTGTATTGTTATGTACACACAAATTACAGGGAATGATAACATTGTTCAGCCACAAAGCATTCAGTCTTCAGAAAAAATTCTGTAAAGAAATGTAGAAAAATATAGGCAAGGGGCAAGCTAAAATGAAGAAATCAAGATTAAACTTGGAAGGATTAAAGAACATTACTGTAAGACCAAAGCTGACAACATGGCTCAAGCTGTAGATGTACAAATATAGCTGGATGAGAACTGTATTCTTGAAATTAAGCAATGAAAACAGTGAGCTGTAGATGTACAAATATAGCTGGATGAGAACTGTATTCTTGAAATTAAGCAATGAAAACAGTGAGCTTAATAAAACTAATGGTGATGAAAGTGGTAATAGAGCAGACATTTCTAAATTAGAAGTGGAAGATTCTTTAGATCTAGTCAGAAATTATATGTTGGTAATTGGAGGTGCAATTATTGGAGAAATAACTTGATTTGCAGAGAGAATAATTAACATCAAATTATACTTGCCAGGAGTACAAATTATCTCTAGGACTGTGACTGTTAATGGTGTACTTGCAGCCCTCTTAATTAGTGTAGTTTGTACAGTTGTTAGGATGCATTTTTCACAAGTCTCATATACAAGGGGGAGGCAGGTCTATGTGAATAAAGATTTTTTTGGGTAAATACATGGGGAAAAATGGCCCACTTTTAAAAACAGGAAATGTATAGAACATCAATGCCTAATTTTAGGTGCACATATATTTTGACAGGATGGAGTCCACTTGTAAAGAGAAGGGAAGGGAATGTTTGCAGCATATATATTGCAATATTTGACTTAATGCAAAATAATATTTTTGCCAGGTCAGAACTTTAACATTTCAGACAGATGCATCGAATGTTGCTGTGCTGGTTGTTAATGCTAGAAGCATTGGTAATAATATTTTTATTTGAATGTTTACTACATTCCTATAAGATTGATGTTGTCATTGTTTGTGAGAATAGGTTAAAGCGCAACAGAAATTCTATCAAATCAAGTGGAAGTGCCATGATGTGGATTAAAGATTATTAGGAGACCTGATTGGTACTGTAGATTGTATAACTCTGACAATAAAGACAACATTGGAACAGATAAATGTTGAGTGTATAGACCACCAAAGTAAAGTGCTGATAATCTAGAGGAATTCATACGTTTCTTCCATGAAACAGGATGAAAAAATAATGGCTGAGGACTTATTTTGACTAGAAACAGAATAGCATAATAATGAGTCATCAGCAATAATAAGGAATTTGTTTATAACATATGTTCAGAAACAATTTCTACAGATTATTTAAAAAAAAAAAACTACTAGGGATTGGGACATATTGGACATTGTTACACCATGTCAAGTTCAACTGTTTGTGTGCAGTGATCATGGGGATATAAACGTTGAATTATTGCTCGATAATTCTGTTAGACTGAAGACTAAACCAGTGCAGATAAGATCAATAACAGACTAT
The DNA here is from genome assembly GCF_019279795.1 of Protopterus annectens. NCBI lineage: Eukaryota > Metazoa > Chordata > Ceratodontiformes > Protopteridae > Protopterus > Protopterus annectens. Next base: position 714,156,801 of record NC_056741.1, on the reverse strand, counting down.
ATGGAAGCAAAACAGTCACAGTGTAAAACTAATTTGAGTGGTGCAGGCAGTGGAAAAACCTGCAAAAGGAATGTAACAAATTTTGAAAGACACATTAAATGCAAATGCTCAATAAAAAAGTATAACATTAGGATCTAGGCACACAGTCAGGAGGATATAATTGCATAAGAACAAAATAAGAAGTCGAGCGATGGAAAAATATAATAAATGGGGGAAAAAGTTCAACTGTAACTTAGTAAATTGAAATAAACTGAACAGACTTATTAAACACAGTATGAAATAATGTCAATGTCAAGAAAAATTAAAGTTTAAAGATACTAAGCATAATATGAATGCTTTATACATAAGGTGTGGTAGGAGTAGAGACATGCAAATCTATAAGCTGTATACTGGTTAAAAAGTTTTTATTTTCAATCTTAGCAGATAATAAATATATTTATAAAATCTTATGCAAAACAGTTTGGCTCCCCAAAGGGGGTGATTGTTGTAGTAACATTCTAGTAACTTCAGATACTGGAAATTTACATTTAAATTAGAATATTTTGAACAAAAAAAATACATATACCAGTCTCAAACAAAGCACAGGGAGGAGACTGATTGATAATAATGACATGAGAGCACTTCAGCATGAACTTGACAGTACCATTTCACCTTTCATTAACTAGGACTTACGTGTGGGGGAGATTACTCAAGGTTGGAGACATGTACTTGCTGTTATAAATTCATATTCAAGAGAAAGTGGAATAGGACAAACAGAAGAGTTACACAGACTCATAAGTTTACTTGTAGAAAAAGTAATGGAGAAGGTTATTCTGGATGAATTTTTGTCAGCACTCTAGAGGTTGTGACTTCAAACTGTATATCAACATACACATGTTGAAAATCGATCTATTACCACCTGTAGCATATGTTATATAATGGGTATAAATGAAAATCTGTGCTGTAATATGATTTTATATAGACTTCAGCCTTTGATAGGGTCACATACCAAACACTGATCAATACATTTAGACCGCCCCAGGTGTTGATGTAATCTTGATAAAATGGATAGCTGTGTGGCTTACAACTAGGACTTGACAAGTATCCTACAACAACTGGACAGATGAAATTCTAAGTTACTGTCAGTGTTTCCCACAGGGCTCTACCCTAGTCTCATACCTATAAATCTGAAAGATGCAACCTAAATCTTTTTCATCTAAAGTGTTCTGCAGTCTATGCAGTTGACCTGAGAGTGGATAAACTGATTGTCTGTTACAGATAGGGCATGTCTGCAAAATAAGTTGGACTAAATTGACCTTTTGGGTGCAAGAAAATAATAAGCTGGTAAATACATCAACAACTGGGCATATGAGATTTGGAAGACACAAAATGAAGGATGAGTATTTAATGCAGCACATTCTATTAACTGTGATAAGTTGTTGTTTCTCATTTAAGAGATGGAAGGTTAAGAACTATGACATAAACTTGGGTCCAGTTATATAATACTGTGAATTCAGTTTCAGTTTTTTTGCGATTCTTCACTTTGGTCTGCCTTACAAATTAGGCTCTTAAGACCCCTAGTGTGGAGTGGGAAGCTGGTTAATTCAGTCTTTGGCAATTAATGTTAGTCGACTGTCCTGAATTTATCTCCTATTTTGAGGAGGGTTATTTTTGCTTACGTAGCATGACCTATTCAGTCTTTTCCTGTAAACTGTCAGCCAGATTCAGTCATTAGCCTATCCAAGTGACATATTCAAACCTACCTACCTGGCTGTTTTTTAATACTTTTATTATTCAAATTTTAATAGTGTAGTTGAAACTGTAAAATGTCATTTGTATTGTACCCAAGAAAAAAATACTCTTACTAAATCATTGCATTTGTATATGCGCATTTATAGGAAAGAAAAATATTTCCATTTTTTTTTTTTTATTTTAATTCACTCCAACATTTCACATATTTCTTTAATTCCTATCTTTCCTTTAGCCTGCTAAAGTTGAATTTATGGGAACATTATATGCAGAATTATGTCTGTGAACATTTCTCATTTTTCTTTGTAAAGATCCCATCTGTAGTGTGGGGTTTTTTTTTGTTTTTTTTTTCTGCTGCACAATATTCAGTACTTTCAAATGCATCTGGTTTAGATCTTGAGTTCCATTTTCTCTGGTATTTTTTTTTGTGCAGACAGTACGGTTGAACTTGGTATATCATTCTTGTTTCAGCCATTCAGATCCTGTATCCCAGCTCAAAAGAATGGGTTCTCTAACATTTTTGTCAAAGTACCCTGTAGGGAAATTTTTAAGCTCATAACTTTTTTCAACATTCCCCAAAGCATATTCCCAATTAAACTAAATAATTCCAGCAACCCTTGGATCCTGGTAAAAACTATTTATTGTAGCATAAAACCAAACCGAAAAAACTTGACCATCAAACAAATCCACAGTAGTACTAAGCGCTTTCACCCTCTGTGTTAACAGGCATCTTCAGAGTACAAAACACTGATCTCAGTCCATCCCTTAAATACTGTTGTGTAAATGAATAATTAAATCAATTAATTTTAATTGACATCAAGAGGTAATTATAAGATAATACAATAGAATAAAATAAAAATGCTCTGGAAAAAACTGCCTAACAACACAAATACATGTAACAAATAATCCAATCTAAAAATAGTTGCATGCTTTTGAGAATTCATGAATACAACTATAAATATATATATGAATAATATAAATAATATATATAAATATGTTCAACCTATTATGTTACAAATATAATAAAAATTGTTACATATAAATAAATAATCAATTTGTAAATCTATAACAGTACTATATAATGTTAATATAAAAATAAAATATTAATTTTATAATTGCATAACTTTATTAAAATTATATAGTTGAATGAAATTTTGTTTAAAAGCTTAGATGAAAAAACTGATATATTTATATCATAAAAAATTTTTAACATAAAAATTGTTTGTCATATAAAATGTGATTTCAATTTAAGTATGCTTAAAATAGAAATAAACTCATTGATGCCTGGCCAATTATTGGCGTTTAACCTAAGTTGCCATAAACATTCTTTGGCTTCAAGTATTGCTTTCTCATCTCCCCCTTTATGTATGTTGTGTGGAACTCTGTCTATGACAAAGAAAAGAAATATTTTAAAGTTCACACATTTTTATACTGTGATTGTATAAAGCACTTGTTTTTTTATGTTTTTTAATATCTCTCAAGTGTTCCATGATTCGTTGTCTTAACTTCCTAATGGTTTTGCCTATATAAAATGCTTGGCAAACTGTACAGGAAGCGGCATAAACAACCATAGAGGAGTTACAATTGCAATGGCCAGGACATCTAATGGACTTTCCAAAATTGGCGATTGTAATGCAAGGACTGTCATTAATGTATCTACATACATGACATGCCCCACATCTGTTCATCTTAGATTTGTTAAAAACATCAGTTTTGTTGCTGTTTTCAAAGAGATTTTTTAAATTCTTACCTCTACTATATGTCGTCTTGGGTTTGGTACCCAAGACACCTACAAGTTCAGCATCATTCTCAATAATACTGAACCATGTTTCCTGTGCTATATTTACTATCTTGTGTGATGTGTCATTGTAAGGAATTATGAAAGTGTCATGTCTCGTGTCAACTGAATTTGATTCAACTGTATTGGGTAAACCATATCTAATAATAGGTTTGTAAAACACTGATCTTTTGGCTGTAATTTCTTTACTAATTCTGTCAAATTCAAATGGATATCCCCTGGCAAGAAACATATTGATCAAATTTTCCAACTCCTTTAAAAATAGTATATCTTCGCTGATAATTCTAGACAGCCTAACCATTTGCCCTTTAACCAGATTTCTTTTTTGGTGGACAGGATGGCAGCTGTCTAATTACAAAAAGGAGTTGGAATATGTTATCTTCCTAAATATACTGGACTCAAAATGATTATTGTTCACCGAAAGAACAATATCTAAAAATTCGCAATTGTTGGAAAAAATGTGACTAGTAAATTTAAGAAAGCTAGTAGTTTGACCTAAAAATTCTGTGAATTCAGTAAACTCATTTTTAGAACCACTCCAAAATATAAGAATGTCGTCCAAATATCGTAAATACAACAACACCTTGTCCCAATGTCTGCAGTTAAAAATGTGATCAGATTCCCATTGTGCCAATACTAAATTTGCATAAATGGGGGCACACCTGGCCCCCATTGCTACTCCTGTTTTTTGCCTATAGTATTCTTCATTAAAATATAAAAAATTGTTTTCCAATACTAATTCAAGCATTTCAGTAAGTAGTCTATTCTCAATGCTGTTCATTGTTCTATATTTGTTTAAACAGGCTTCAAACATTTCTAACCCTTCCCGATGAGGTATAACTGTAAATAAGTTGACAACATCTACAGTTGCCATAATAAATGGGAAGTTGAAGTCAAAGTTCATAGCAAATTGTCTGACAGATTCTAAACAGTGCTAAGAATCCCTTAGAATATAGGGTAATGAATTCAGTAAGCTTTTGCATTTGAAATCTACATAAGCGGCTAAGGCTTCTGTCTTTGATCCCCTAGCTGACACAATGGGTCTGAATGGGGGATTTTGTAAACTTTTGTGAATTTTGGGGATCCCAAATATAGAAGGAGTAATTGGGAATTCTACTGAAATATAATGAAAAACTTCTTTATCTACCCTTGCGTCCATTAGATATTCATATAGCAGCCAATCAATTTTTGTGTAAGCTCTGTTTATCTCGTGTTTACTAACTTTATCATAGGTATCTGTGTCTTCCAATAACAAGTTCATCCTGTTGTAGTAATCATTGCTACGCATGATAACAACCCCACCACCTTTATCTGGTTTCATAATTCTGTATTTATCAGAAACTGTGAGTTCCTTGAGACAAAATCTCTCTGCTGATGTCAAATTATATCTGTTCTTGGTCTTACTGGTTAAAGTCCTTCTGATCTGACTCTCACATAGTTTCTCGAATACCTGTATCATGTGATTGGTGGGGGGTAAAAAAGTGCTAGAACGCTTAATGGTAATAATTCTTGGCTCTACAGTAGGGGTACTTGTATTGTGAAAAAACATTTTCAAATTTAACAATCTAGTATAAATTTTAAGGTTTACCAACACATTCCCTATATCTAAATTAAAGGTAGACACAAAAGTGAATCCTTTACTGAAAAGGGATAAATATTCTTTGCCAAATGGTTGGTCAGTAAAATTATATAAGTTGAAACCATTGTGTGTTGTAATAAAACATTCAGAGGAGGTCATAGTTTGCAACCCTAAACTACTAATCATAGTAGTATCAATAATGTTATTTGATGTATCTACAAAACATTCTTCAAAAAAATTCATGTCAGCAACTGTATGAGGTCTGTTTTCATCAGAATTGTCAACACTGTACACAGTAGTATTGAGTAGATCTATCTGTGCCATGAATTGATTCTGTGAAAAGGTCGGTTGTGACTTGGGTATTGTTGATAAATATGATTCCCCTGTCGTTCTCTCAACCTTTCTGACCTCCTCAGAACAGGTTGTTCTAAAAAAACGAATGTGTTTCATCATGACTGTTAGGATTGTTATTAACTCTTTGTGATTGCTCATCCATAATAATGGGGTTGTTCATATAGTGACCATTGCCCCCTGGTGTTTTAATGTAGTGTTTCATATTTTTGTATTCCTTAAAATGGACATACACCTTTTTGTTTTTGTAGTCTGAAGTGTCCCTTTCTATTTTATGATTTTTAATGTCAAGACCTTTATTAATAAATCTATCCATATCTCTATAAATCTCATCCAGTCTAAACTTATTGTGTTCAAACAAAAGGTCTTGCCTAATACTTCTGTCTAATAAACACAATTTCTCATTCATGTCATTTAATTTGTCAGTGTTACGTATAATGTCTCAATAATTCTAGACCAGTTCTGTCAAAAATCTGTAACAGTTCTTCAAAAATATCAGTACCTTCTACAAAACCGTGTGGTAACTTGAAAACTCGTAAGCCCTTAGGTACTTGGCCCAATTGCAATGAACGTTCCAAAAATGCATTGTCCATCTGTAAAGATTTGTAGGATTTTAATATCTTTTCAAATTCGACAAATTGCGAGTTCAAGCTACCCATATCCTGTTGTGCGGTGTTCTGCCTACTGGTTAAGGAAGGAGCCGCTAAAAAATTCTTTAGTTCAGTCACTGGAGCAAAGATTTTAACTTTGGATCCATGTACAGCACGACTGTATCCGTCCCTAGAGTTCGCCATATTTGGAGGAGGTGCAGTGGTGTCTCTGTCCCCTGATGTCACCATGCCTCTCAATGGACTCAACGAACGATGTCTAGCTGACTGTCTCTGTATACTGCTGGTATTTGGTGTAGAATGCAATGTGAGTAAACGTTCTTGTGAATCGGTGATCAGTATTTCTCCGTTAGCGGTTTGTTGGTTTATTTGATCTTGTAAAGTTTTAATGAGTTTTTGCGTGAGCTCCATATGCTCTAATAAAAGTCTATTCATTGTGGTAATGCGAATAAGTACTACTAATAGCTAGCGTAAGTAATAGCAACTGATAGCGTAATAAACAGTCTCTGTGATGTGTCAAAAAAAAATCAAACAAAGAGTTCAAAATAAAGGCAACCACTAGTAAACGTAACCAAGAGCTAGAACCAGCTGTTCATTTGTAACAGTCTCTGTAGTGATAAGTTCAATGATTTCGCCCAAAAGTGAAAGGAACAATAATGTTAGTGCTGTAGTTCCAATGTTATGTGATGGGATGGCTGATGTCAGTTATCAAAAAGTCTTGTAATTAAGAAAAAGCTGTTTGATGGTCCAACGAGCCAAATAACAAACCAGTATTCCTACCAGGTAGCTGAAATTGAGTCGTAGAAACAGTTCAAAAATCCAACACTGGTAAACTAAATAATTCCAGCAACCCTTGGATCCTGGTAAAAACGATTTATTGTAGCATAAAACCAAACCGAAAAAACTTGACCATCAAACAAATCCACAGTAGTACTAAGCGCTTTCAACCTCAGTGTTAACAGGCATCTTCAGAGTACAAAACACTGATCTCAGTCCATCCCTTAAATACTGTTGTGTAAATGAATAATTAAAACAATTAATTTTAATTGACATCAAGAGGTAATTATAAGATAATACAATAGAATAAAATAAAAATGCTCTGGAAAAAACTGCCTAACAACACAAGTACATGTAACAAATAATCCAATCTAAATGCCTGTTAACACTGAGGGTGAAAGCGCTTAGTACTACTGTGGATTTGTTTGATGGTCAAGTTTTTTCGGTTTGGTTTTATGCTACAATAAATCGTTTTTACCAGGATCCAAGGGTTGCTGGAATTATTTAGTTTACCAGTGTTGGATTTTTGAAATATTCCCAATTAAAACTGTTTCCTTACCATGCCTCCAGCATTTGTGTACCTGATAAAAATCCTCTGAGGTCTACTTGGGGTATAAAAACAACTATGCTGAAAAATAATCTTAAACCTTCTGCACTTAGTTGCATACCTGGGAGCTTTGCAAATTTCTTCCCGTTGTTTCTTTATAAATTGCCTTTCCATTCTCTTTTTTTCCTATCCTTCTCTGATTCTTGCAGTTATCATGCAGTATTTTATTTGCCTCCTGTTTTTAGTAGCAGTTTCCATTCTAGACTCAACAAAACAGTCTTCCAGAGCTAGTCTTTTAAGTTAGCAGTCCTTTGTGCCTAGTTCTGTTGCCAAGTCCAGCTAGGGAAAACAGTGTCCAACATGCAGTCCAAACTTCTTTGCCTCATCCCATTTTATGTGTTTAATTCAACATTTCATTTGCTCCCAGTATCCTGTCTCTATTGCTGTCTTTCATCATCATCGTTGGCCTTTTTCACTTCAGTTTATAACCTACTGTTTGAGTGTTACATTGCATAGCTTTAAATTGTCCCTTCAAATTGGATAACCCTTTGCCAGTTTGTTCTGTAGGAAGAATATGCTTATCCTGCTTAACCACTGCCCTCTTCCTTTTCTTCAGCTTTTTGTTTGCCTTTTGTTACTTTTTTTTCCAGTTGTCATTTACAACTTTTTCTTCTGGTTGATATTCATACTCTTTTAATTCAGATACCTAAATAATTCAGCTTATGTCCTCATAATAATGAGTACTGCTGAACCAATTGTGTGGAAAATGTAGTTTACTAGCAGAGCTTTTGTCATATCTTCATTTATTTTATGTCTTTAAACAAAATTCAAAATGTTCCACGACACCAAGTCTCCCCTTTTTGGATTTATCAAGTGGAAAAAAAAATCTGCAAATTGCATTCTTGAATTTGTGAATTTTTTATTTCTTTATGTTATGCTTTATATATTGATCTGTTTTGCTTTGCTCTGGTAAAAAGATTTTTTTAATGTGGTAAATATAATGTTAAACTTTTTTTTCTTTCATATTGCTCAGATTTCACTTTTAAACAGAATGCCTTAAGGATGTATTGTATCCTATATTACTGTAAAGCGACCAGGAGTAGTGTTCTTCTTTCGGCTTTTCCCAGTTAGGGGTCGCCACAGGTGAACTCCAGTCCGTTAATGATTGGCAGTAGATTTTTACGGTGCTGAGGTGACAGCCCGATACCCAACCTTCAATGAAGGTACACCCATTCACGCATGTCTTTCGAACACCACTATACCGCGGTGCCTTTTAAATCAGAAATGCAGATGGTTGACTAAACAAGGATGCCCTTTATAATATTTGCACTTGTTATGGAACCTTTTGTAAATTATATTAGACAAAAAGTATCAGTTTTTGACACTTCAGACAAGCATAGTCTTAAGCTCCAATTATTTGCTGATGACATTCTGTTGACTTCAGGGGATATTGATACTTTTTTACCTTTTTATAATTGAATCTTTAAAAATATTTGTGGAGATCTCAGGACTGAATATTAACCAAAGCAAGTCAAATGTGCTTCTAATAAATAAGAATATAAACAAAAACATAATGTATACTAATAAATTCAGCTGGAATAATACACAAATGAAATATTTAGGTATTCCGTTAATGTTAGACTTTAAGAAAACAATTCAGATTAACAATGATTTAATGCTAAAAAATATTCTGTTTGATAAAAGGAAAAGATAATTCTTGGCAATGAAAGAGAATCTTAGACTGATTTTAAAATTACGGTTCTTTCAAAGATCCTTTGTATCTTCAGTCTCTTGCCGCGATACCTTCTAAAATATAATCAAAAAATTAAATTCCTTATTTCAAGGATTTTTATTTTTTTGGCATCCAGTCAAACCTAAAATTCTGTAGACAGCCGTAATAAAAGTTGGAACGAATGAGGTACAGGGTTTCCCAGTTATTGAATCCTATTCAATTTCGCCAGTTATGTAAATAATTATATTATGGCTAACTTCAGACTGCGGTGGTGGTGCTGCGGTAGCGTTGTCGCCTCACAGTTAGACGTTGCCCATTCAGTTCTCAGAGCGTCTTCTGTGTGGTGACTTTCGTGAATGGACGTCCCTTCGTTGAGGGTTGTACGTTAGGCCCGGCAAGCCAGCACGTAAAACTCTACTGCCAATCATAAGTGGACCGGAGTTCCGCTGTGGCGACCCCTAACTCCGGTCCACTAATGAAATTGAGACGTGTAAAGAAATTAATCACAAAACATTATCTAATTTTATTGAACTTGTTATTTTAACTCCAACATTAATAAATTCACATTTCTGGGATTATCCAACACAAGTTTCTGCTTGTTTTCTGAAAAAACAAAAAAATATCTCTTGTTTTCCCGCCTTACTGAGCTAGAATAGTCCAGTTCAGAGCTTGCTGATCTCTGGGCTTTGTTTGCAGTTCCTGTTACTGATTCTTTGCCTAATTTGGAAGAGAGGAAGTTCCCTTGCTTACCAGTGGGAGTGGGAAGCATTGAGCTGCCTGTTGGTCCAGTTTTGTGAGGTTTCAGCCAGCAACTTGTAGTTTATTGGTCGTTTTGGGCCAGTTCCTAGCTTCTTTCAGCCCCTGATATAAAAAACGCTAAACGTGCGCTTTTTAGCTTGTACCTACTCAGCACAGATCCTCGTGGTGGCCAGCAGAGTAATCCAAGCTTCAGAGAGCTAAAAAAGCGACTTTACCTGATTTAAGTATATTTTTTGTGGCTTTCCACTTCTATTTGTCTAGCAACTGTATTTCGCCTGCTTGCTGATGCATTGTTTATTGTTTATTCTGCATTTATTCTGTTATTGCACTTGTTTCTCAGTTTGTTACTTTTAAAATCTGTAACTGTTGCAAATTGTTTGTGTAGGCTGTGATAGCCGATTTATAGCATTTATAAGTGTTTACTGTATCTGTTTCTGCTTGTTTTCTGAAAAAAAAAATCTCTTGTTTTCCCGTCTTACTGAGCTAGAATAGTCCAGTTCAGAGCTTGCTGATCCCTGGGCTTTGTTTGCAGTTCCTGTTACTGATTCTTTGCCTAATTTGGAAGAGAGGAAGTTCCCTTGCTTACCAGTGGGAGTGGGAAGCATTGAGCTGCCTGTTGGTCCAGTTTTGTGAGGTTTCAGCCAGCAACTTGTAGTTTATTGGTCGTTTTGGGCCAGTTCCTAGCTTCTTTCAGCCCCCTGATATAAAAAACGCTAAACGCGTTTGCGCGGTTTAGCGCGGAGCTGCTACCGTTGCACACTAGGGCAGCGCCGGTTAAGCAGATTGGGTTAAGCAGATTTAAACTATTAGGGCTACCTAAAGTCCACTCTTCAAATTTTCCCTTAAAACTACCTTCCTCGAACTGTACTACTGATCTAATCAGCGTATCCTATAACTAAAAAGATCATCTCTACTTGACTCCAAGTAGACTATTCTCTATCTGTTAAAGCTAGCACTTGCTCCTACAGTACTAATTACCTTGATACGGCACTCTTGTCATAGATAGTACCCCAAAAAGGCAAACCCCCATTTCTCGGTCACCCACGTCCCCCGGAATCTTTTTTAAAGTTTTTTTGTCTATTCCTTCTAGCATGTCGAGGGGTCAGTTGCTAGTGTCCTCTCCTGCTCAGCTGGTGAACCTGGGAATATTGAGGCAATGTTACAATTGCCTCATGTACACAGACAACCCTCTCCTCCTCCCACAAAACACAAATACACGCGAGAGATGCAACTATACGGCCAAACTGGAGGCTGAGCTCTCTCAACATAGGACTGGCAAGACCAGTCAGGAGGAGAAGGTTACCACACACACTACAGACCCAGTCTCACATAGTACCATCACAACCTCAAATCATACACATAAACACACAAAGACATACTCGGAGGCTCTGATCAAAAATCTACCAAAACAGCAGAGGCCACCAAAGCAGACACCCAAACAACCACCACCTCAGAACACAACACCTGCAACACACAGACCTCACAGTCAGAGTGTCAAACAGTCACAGCCCTTAAGGCCAAACACAATGCCAGACACACTAGTCATTGGTGACTCCATAGTCAGACACACTGACGTCCCGCTCACCAGACCTGAGTAAGGAGAAGGTCACAGTAAGCTGCCTGTCGGGCGCTAGAATCCGCCACATAACGCAAGCACTCTGGTCTCTCAACAGCAGGTACAAATACGACTCAGTCATTGTCCACGCTGATGTAAACTACCTGAGACGTACCTCCTTGGACTACATGAAAAGAGACCTTGAGGAGCTCTCTGATTATGTAGCCCAGGCAGGTATGACCCTGACCTTGAGCAGTATCCTACCTTCACCAAGAATGATGCCACAATACAGAGATAAGATGATCAGCTTTAACAATTGGCTTAAACACTGGTGTCATTCAAAGGGGATCCAGTGTCTGTCTGCCTGGGATGAAATGCTGGACAAGCCATGCTGCTTCGCAAGGGACGGCTTGCACCTGTCACCCCTGGGATTCCGGATATTGGCAAAGGCTCTTGCCATCCCCATAGTGCCTTTTTTAGGCAAAGCTCAAATTCTAAACCTACCACCCTAGAACACAAAAAAGGAAAAAACTAAGGGTAATGCTGCTCAATGCCAGAAGTCTAAATCTCAAAATGCACGCACTCGAGGCCCTTCTCAGTATGGAGAACATCGATGTCTGTGCTGTGACAGAAACCTGGTTCAAGGCTCCTGAGAGCACCCCAGCACTATCAGGTTTTACCTCATATCATGCATTCCGGCCCCAAAATCCGGACAATACCAAGAAAGGAGGGGGGGTATCCATATTCATCAAGGACACCCACACCTCAAGACTGGTGGCAACGCACGATGCATCGGAGACCATCCAGGTGCAATTAACCATAGGCAAGACTGCTCTGCAAATTGTAGCATGCTACAGGCCACCCTCACAAACTCAGGAACCTCACATGGCCCTCCTGAAAACACTAGAGGGGATAAATGTATCACCAAACACCATCATACTAGGTGACTTCAATTACCCTAATATAGACTGGGAACACTACTCAAGCCCAAACACCCTAGCCCAAAAGTTCCTGGAATTCATAAACTCAAATGCCATGGAGCGACTAGTCACCATCCCCACAAGAGGAGATAACATACTTGATCTCATCATCACGAACATGGGAGCACAATGTTCAACACCGGAAGTATACCCTCACTGGTGAGATCAGATCACAAACTAATCTCGCTGGAGGTCCTCATCCCACCCCACCTGAAATAAAAAAGACCACAGTAAAGAACTTCTCGAAGCCGACTTCACACTTCTAAAGACTAGTGTGGTCTCCTTTAAGGCCCCGAGCGGAAAACAGTACTCAAGCCGCTGAATCACTTACAAATGCCTTCTACCAGCACCTTCAGGACTGCATGGATAAGGCAATCCCAAGCAAAACAAAGACTCTTTGTACCAAAGGCAAGCGTCCAGTCTGGTGGACCCCAGCCATAAACAAACTCTACAACAAAAGGAGGAAGCTACTACAAGATAGAGCAAAATCCTTAAAAGGTAAGACACCCTTGATCACTGTAAGTAAAAAACTAAGAGCTCTCATAAAATCATCCAAAGCAAATTTTGAGAGAAAAATAGCTAAAGACTCAAAAGACAATCATAAGGCCTTCTTTAGGTATGTTAGAAACCTGGGAGGAAACTCCCAGATATGCTCAGAACTAGTTCAAAATGATGTGAAGATTACTGATCCTACAGACATTGCCAACATACTGGCTGACAGGTTCAGTGCAAACTCCCCAAAAGGAGAGATATCTATACCAAACGATTGCAGCCCCCCAAACATCTCCAACGCCCAAATGAGAACTGCTCTCTCCAAAGCAAAAAACACAGCATCCATGGGACCTGATGGTGTCCCCGGCTGTGTGCTCCACGAACTCGAATTAAACCCACAGCTAGGACAGCTGTTTAATCAAAGTCTTACCTCTGGATACGTACCCAGGGAGTGGCGCACTGCAACTGTGGTCCCACTTCACAAAGGCGGTGCCTCCACCGATCCTGGAAATTACCGGCCCATTAGCTTGACAAGCCTTATCTGCAAAGCCATGGAGAAGATCATAATGGACCTCATAAATAAAGACATAGGGAATTTGCAGACTTTGGATCCAACCCAGTTTGGCTTTGTCAAAGGCAGATCATGCCTTTTAAACTTGGTTGACTTTTTCGAAACAGTCACCAAAGCCATTGATGAGGGAAAGGCAGTCCATACAGCCTACCTCGATCTGGCGAAGGCCTTCGATACAATATCCCACTCGGGTATCATTGAAAAACTCATCAGCTTAAATGTTAACCCATACATCACAAGATGGGTTGCAAACTGGCTGAGTGACAGAACCCACAGGGTCAGAGTTGCTGGTGCCATGTCAGACTCAAAGCCTGTCACAAGTGGTGTCCCACAGGGCTCAGTCCTGGGCCCACTCTTGTTTGGCATCTACTTTTCCGAAGTACAAGCAAACACAGGAGGGTTATGGCTGACAAAGTTTGCAGATGACTGCAAACTGGGCGCCATAGTAGAAAACACATCTGCTACAGATATCCTTCAGAAGGGTCTCACAGAAACGGATAACTGGTGCCAGAGCCATGGCCTAAAGTTAAATGCCAAAAAATGCATAGTCATACCCTTCGGGAAAAACAAGGTTACCCCTAGCTACCAAATAGGTGGCAATCCACTGAGCACAGAAGAAGTTATCAGGGACCTGGGGACCCAGGTTGATAGTAGTCTGTCATTCGACACCCATGTAGCTAAAGTAGTTAGGAAGACCTTCTACATTGCCCACCTTATCATGAAGGGATTCTCATCTAGATCAAGGGAGGTCATAGTCTCCCTTTACTCATCACTCATCAGACCAATGATTGAGTACAATGCCCCATTCAGAATGTATCTGACCCGACACTTGCAGCAGCTGGAGAGGCCACAAAAGTTCCTCACCAAAAGGATAAAGGGTCTCAAAAATCTGTCCTATGCTGCCCGACTGAAAGAACTCCAGCTCTATTCAGTCGCACGCTTGCTCAGAGGTGACCTTTGCCTAACATACAAGGCCATGTCAAACCCAGATTTGATGAATATGCTTCACCTCAAAAAATCTAGATCCATCAGAGCCACAAGGGCGGGAGACTTAAACCTCGACACGGCTATTAATAGGACGTGCTGGAGGGATAGATTCATCACCCAAAGACTCCCTATGCTGTGGAACAAAATCCCGGTATATGTGAGGCAGAGCACCTCGCTGGCCTTGTTCAAGAGAAATCTTAACCAATGGATGGGAGATCGCAGATATACCCCAGGGATTACCTCAGTGTCACTGCTCGACAGAGGCACAGCAAAATAATGGGTATAGTTCCCCATACTAAAGGGGTGGCGTAAGCCACAAAACGATGGGCTAGGCTTGTAAATGCCCTCGGGCAGATAGCCTAGTATGAACCTATGAACCTATGAAATAACATGGTATAGTATGAAAATAGTAAAATATTAGTTTTAAAATCGGCTGCAAAAACTATTTCCTTATATTGAAAATATTTCACAGTTCTTTAACACCTAGTAAGATTTTTCTTATGTATAGCATAACAGATATTAAATGTTGGAGATGTACTACATCAAAGAAAGAAGATTGGTTACATATGCTTATTGATTGTCCTGCACATGTCCCTTTTTAGAAATCAGTGTCTTCATGCAAGCATTACGGTCAGATAACAATTTTTTGTCAAGTTCATTAATTTATTCAATGCTCCCAATTCCTTACTCCTGTACCAAGGTCACAAGTTCCATTGCTGTGGTCTGTTCTAACTATTGCCAGAAAGGTTATAACGAAGAATTGGAAGACAAATTCCTCTCCCTTGTTTTTTTGAATTTATTAGTATGCGGCTATGGTTTCTAAAAGAAATATCTGCAGTCAAGATGATTAATTCTTCCTATAACTCTTGAACAAAATTAAAGGACTTGTATTGCATTAATGACTTAATATTTATCCAATATTTTGGATATTGTATGACTCATTGTGGACCTTGTAACTATGTTGATGCTTTTTGCTCGAGTCCCTATTAAATTATCAAACATTTCAAAGTTCGAATGTCATATGGTCGACACCATAGGATCAAACTTTGAAAAGTTCGAAGGTGAAAGGCAGTGGCTCTGTACGTGCAGAATGGGAACATTTCCTTTTTCTGCGCTGAAGTGCGGTCTCTGAGTTGGTACATTTAAGAAGGGGGGGTGTGGGTGGTGCAGGGGAGCTTGCCCCCTGCTCAGCGCATTAAGGTAAGTGTTTTTGTTGTATAATAAATCTTCAAATAATGGAGTGAACAGGAACAACTTGTAGATTTACTTGGATTTTATTCAACCAAAGCGAACAAGCGAAAAACCAATACATTAAAAAAACGTACACGCCAAAGAATACAGTTTTCTTTGGCGTGTACGTTTTTTAGTGTGTTGGTTTTTCGCTTGTTCGCTTTGGTTGAATAAAATCCAAGGAAATCTACAAGTTGTTCCTGTTCACTCCATTATTTGAAGATTTATTGTTTTTTTTCTTTATCGTTTTACTTGTTTTTATTATATATTCGAAGATTTACATTTCGCTCATGTTGTCGAACATGAAGTTCGAAATTTTGAAGCTTCGAATATATAATATAGACGTGTTTGTTCATTGTGTTATAGTTGCTTTTATTTCAAGCTAATGAAAATTGTTAAAAAAAATGCAGGCTTTTGTATGTTTTTTGAGGTGGTGGTTGACTGCAGTAATTTGGGGGTGAAAAGTTACAGGGACTCCTGCACATGTCATTGTAGGTTTTTTAGTTTATATGTTGCCAACTAATGTCATCCAGCTGAGATACAGATTTAATCAGGGGAAAACCATTCATTCAAATATATTAATAAAAATAGAAAGTATTATTGATTTTATAAATGTTGTGGTGGTGTGATTTTACCATTGGCATAGTGGATGTTTGGACTGTAAGAGTAAGTGACAATGCTATCTGTAGTTCATTATACTCAGATACTTGCCATATTTAATCATGTTCTCCTCAAGTGTATTCAGTGATTCATCAGATGAAAGCAAATAGTGTGTATATTACTGGCAAATGCTGGCATTTTCCTTTTTTTCTGGTCAAAATATATTTGGATTACAATTTTATTTCTGGTTAAAATTGTATTATAAGTATGGAGGATTGTACAGTTTTGTCTAGTTGGATCAGTTGTTTGCACTGCATTCTAGTTGCATATTTTCTATTCTTCTAATAAAAGTAAAAGGTTTAATGTGACAAAAACATGCATTTAAAATTAAATTAGTATTTTATTGATTTATCTTTCATATAAAATATATGCCATATAGCCACATTGTATTTTTATATTTGCTAACATTTTAACCACGGTTTCATACTTGTATAATTGTTAATACAACTATATGTATAATTTTTGCAAGGAATCACACACCCATGTCCCCATCCAGCCTTTGCTCCCCATGACTCAATATTTCATTTGCACGCCCTCCTGCTCCAGTATCTCTTCTGATTAGTGGTGTGGGATTACTTGCACAGGCAAGCAGGGTGTATGCCATGGAACTAGATGGCCTTTCCTCGTCAAGTAGCAGCATGTATTCATATCCTGGCAATGTGCTTGTCTCTCTTATGTTCAGCCATCTAATAAAATTGTGCCACCCTGCCCCTTATCACTAGCTTTACCATTCACTCCAGTCGTGCTGCTGCTAATACCCAAGGTAATCTCTCCACCAAGTTTGGGGTAAAATCTTTCCCATCCCCAGTACTGCCAGCCTCCAACTTGTCAAGGCTGTTCTCAAAGTCTGGTTGAACTGACTAAGTTGGATGCTTTCTTTTTGCGGTAGCAGATTAAATAAAATACTGTGTTTTTGATGATTTGATTTATCTTGCAATACTATTATATCCCTCATTTAATTAAATAGACATTTTAGAACTGATATGTCCTTCCTTTTTCTAAAATAGTGTAATATGGGCTTGACATTCAACATGATTATTAGTACCGAATCGGTTAAAGTACATATGCTGGTGTTTTTGGTTCTCATATTTTTCATTAGTTTACATATCTAAATAAAATGTTTAGTTGTGATTTTAAATATAATCTATAATGCAGGCATTTGTGTTTTGGAAAAGATCATGAGTTAAATATACCTGCAAGTGTTTAGAATGTGAATTTGCTTTCTTTGTAGTGGTTAGCTACTCTTGTTTACTGATGGTGTTCTTATTTATATACGCATCACTATCTGACCTTGAATAAAGGCTTCCGCAAAGCTAATCTGTGCTGTTTTGCTTTAGAGAAATAATATTCTCTCTCAAATTTTGAAGAAAAATGGAATCTTTCAAAAATAGCTTTTTATTCATTCGTTAGATGAAATTATTTTATTTATTTTACATTTTTTAGCTTTGCTTTTATATTACAATCGTAGACTTGAGTTTTATTACACATGGTTTAAAATAAGATATTTGTGCTGTCTTCATAGAAGCTGTGACAAAAGGAGGCACTGCCAGCACAACTAGCTGGAATTTTGTAAGTAATTGTATGTCATTTGTGAATATCAAACTAATTTACACAATATGCTGATTTTGTTATACATGACATACAGTTCTAATATATTTGTATCAGTTTGATTTGTACAGATGTGTGTCGAAAAGGTATTCGTAAAGTGCTTGTGTTTGGAGTGTGTCTACTGCAGAGAACAGAAATGTACGTGCACTATTGTAACTGTTTAAATGTATATGTTTTGTAAACTGGAGGGTTAACCTCAGTCCAGCAAACTTTAGAAAATATCTGAAATTAAATTACTTTACAGGCTAAGCTGTAAAGATGCAATTTCACAGGTCTCAATGCAGCCAGAGACATGCAGTCTGTACTAGGAGGGTTTCTGTATTGTTTTTTGGATGAACTAATTACTGCTGTGAAAGCATGAAGGAATGCATCTGTTTTATGACTTCCGGCACCTGGCAAAGATCTGAGCAAAAGCCCTTGTGTGTGTATTTTTATAGGTAGGTGCCAAGTCTAGCCACCTTAAGCAGTGGGATTTATACCTGGGAACTAGAAATCAGATGACAAGAAATGGTCATTGTGCAAGCTATCCCAGCAGTAATATTTTAGATATTATTTTGAGAAGTCTTCTAGAGAGAGCATTCTGGATTCTGTCCTGGACCTGACCAGAAGAACCATTCACCACACCCAACTACCTTGCTCTTTTAGTAAGTTATTAGGATATAGTAATTCTCTTTGATACAGTCTGGACTATAATAAAGCTTAGTTTAGATATTTTTTTTGTTTGAGACTGTCCTTCAGTGATGTTTTAAACAATTCCTGTGATTTTGAACTTTATCACTGTGAGCATAGACTTAGTATTTTCTTGTTCTTTTGTTATTAAATGTATTTAAATCTTACATTGTGGCTGATCTTTGTAGAAATGTAGGGAGTCTTATTGGGGATCTGGAGAAAGAGGGAGAAATCAGCCACAGACTGTGGTCTCTGTGTGCTCTTAAGGGAAATTACACTTGATGCAGAGAGCAGCATCTGTAAAATACTGTGTGTGCACCTTTTATCCTCCCAGTGAATGCCCCCCCCCCACACACACACAGGTGCCAGTAGTGAGGACTGAGGCTCCTTGATTACTGGCCCAGAGGTGAGATATCAGTGTCACATATTGGCTGACAGTGGTAGGTCATAACAGAAGCATTCAGTGTTAACATATTTTGTTGACAAACCTGCTGTGTTTCAATAACTTCCAGTAGGTGTAGTTAGTTTTTAACGATGAAAACTGTGTCTGATAGAATTTAAGTCAAAAGTTAAGTATCCATATTGGGTGCTGATGGTTAAAAGAAAACTTGAGTCATAAACGCAGAATTCCTTTCCTTGGAGTGTATTGTCCTACAAAGCTGTCCTTTTTTCCCTTTCTTGGAGTCACAAACCTGTGTCTTGTAGTCTGATGGTGAATAAACCTAATGACAAAAGTTCAACTAATTAGTGAAGCTGTTCTTAGCCGAGCTTTGCAAGTCAATGAAGACCATATTCTGAGTAATATAATAATCTCACTCCAGCCTTCACAGCACTGTGAAGGCTGGAGTGAGATAATTATAATTTTCTGATGAAGTCCTAATAAAAGGACTAAAGCGCTTAATAAAATATTATTGCTTGACAACATTTGGCTGGTGGCTACTTGATTCTAATTTTATCTTTTCATTGGTTATTTGTCTTGATTGGTAATGTTTTTACCACGGTCTTGGGTTCCTGGACAGGAAGGTATCCTGGTCAATTTGGGGGAGAAAGACAGTATGTGAAACTCGCAAAATATCACTTTTTAAAAAGGCTATGTAATTTTCATAGATTTCTGTAGCATTCTTTTCACAGTTGAAATAGTACAAATGTAGGAAAGGTAATACGAAAGAGACAATGAAATCCTGTGAAGTTTTTTAATGAAGATTTTCACACTTGACATTTCTCTCTTTTCCCCCTGCTCCTATCTTAAATGAATCATGGTCTGACAGAACAGATTGACACTCTAATCTCATCACTTTTGCCCTCTTCACTGATGTATTGAGTAAAAACAAAAAAAAAGTAAACCTTGTCAACCAGGTAAGTACATTGGTCTCAATACACTGCAGGAACAGTCCGGACCATAGCGGCATTCATATACATGAGTGCAGCACAAGTTTTCCTTTTTGCCTTGTCAGTATTCTATTCTCGCAAATCACAAATGTAATGGATACACAACAGCTACAGAATAAAGACCTGCAGTGTAAAATGTGTAAAGGAAGAATATGGGAACAGTACTAGGCAAGTGATCACATGGATCTGAAGAGGTCTACCCTTGTACACCTTTAAGTAGACTCATTTAAAAATTCTAGCCACCCTTTTACAAGCACTTAATAGTGCCTTCCTCCCAAATCAAGCAAGTCCATACATGATAACAGTGTCTACCCAGACATTCATCAAGAACAGCCTTCAACGTAAACAAAACAGTACTTTGCTTGACCTGCAGTGGTAACTTATTCCATAGGCTGAGAATATGTTGAGTTCAGATTATATCCCTGCAGTGAGTTTTGTTTATTTGTTGGTGTAAAGTTAGGTCCCCAGTATTGGTATTTGTAGAGCCACTGATCTTTGCAAAGACAGAAGAGGTCAAACAGAGTTGATGTTTTAAGGCCTGAATTTTAAGGTATAAGAGATGGATGTAATGAGAAGTGGAAGATATCCCATGGAATTGGGGTGGGAAGAAAGAGGAGAAGGGGGTGGTAGTTCTAAGGTATATGTAGAAGATGTGTAAAAAAAAAAAAAAAAAAAAACTTTTTAAGAGCATAAAGAGTGCATAGGATTGTCCAGGCTGTCCTTTGCATTATGTAAGCTGAGGTGCAGGAAGTTAGTAAGTAGAGGTAGTGAGTGACACCCTTGGCGCATAGATGATGAAGTGAATGGATCTTGTTTAACCATGATTGTCAAAGCAGTGCCATTTGACTACTTCATTAGTATGCTTTATATGGAACTTCTGGAAATCCCCCAAGTAGTAAAATAGAGCTAATCTTTTTAGGGCATTTTTTATGAGTGTGCTGCTGCCAACTTGTTGAAAGACTTTACGGCTGCTAATAATGTAAGGGTGATCTGCTTAGGGATTTGTGCTGTGTTGTTCTGGGCATATAGACTGACCTTCTGAAGTGAAATAACTTGCTGAGTGGTAGGCAGTAGGAGTCATTTAACAGTTTGTAGGTTAGCATACTGAAGAGGAAGGAGGCTGTACCTTCAGCAAGGATGCAGTTAAATTAATTGATTTTTCAAACAGTGGTGTTCATAATAAGGCCTACGATTGGTGAATGGTAGTATTTTGTTCTTTTCCCTTTAGAGACTGTCCAGGTTTTGGCACGAGTGGGACAGAGTGAAAGGGAAGAAGAGAGTATTTTAATCCATTGCTTTGTGGCCATTTCTAGAGTAATTTTAAAGTTTGTTTGCAGTGTGTCTTTGGTATCTTTAGGTGTAGTTGAAGCAAAGGAGATAGCAATGTAATCTATATTGAAAATGTATAAATTTGATAGCTCCCATTGGAGGTCATTTAATGAATAATGAAAAGAGGAGGCTTTACAATACTGAGCCTAGTGGAGCACTTCTGGAGGGCAGGAGGTATGTTCGCGAATCATTCATGCAGGAGAGGAAGTGTTTCTTAAGGGTAGTCTCAGAATCGGTATCAAACTTCTTTGGAAAATCTATAGTTTTTAAGTTGCAGTGATGGTATGTAATTGGTAACGCACTTAAAAGTTCTTTTAAAGCAAATGACCATCGTGCCTGGCAGGTTTTCTTTGTCCAGGTTGGCCGTGATAGAAGTGATAAAGGATGAAGATGCTGTAGGTACTGTATTTAGGTCAGAATCCATGTTTATCCAAGAGGATATTGTATTGTGATAAAAACTGTAGGATATGCTTAGAATTTTTTTTTCCAAAAACTTTGCTAGTAGGTCCAGACTGGCAATGCACAAGTAATCTTATGCACATTCTAAGTAGTGATATATTAGAGGAATTGCGGAGACTTGCTTAAATTGCTTAGAAGTCTTGGATGTTAGAGAAGGCTTAAATTCATGTGGGGGGGGGGGGCTTCAAGGCAGTGATTGACAATTTTAAGGAATAAAAGGTGAATTACTTAGAAATTGGCGCTTACAGTGTGAGGATATTTTGATTGATAGACCTTTGACTAATTTCTTACTAATGGACCCAAAGTAAAAAGCTTTGGGAGTCTAGAATTGTCCAGGGGGTGTATACCTGCGAAGGGAGGGGGGGATCCATTTGAATCTATAGTGGATAGGTTTGGGAGAGGTGTGTCCCCCCCCCCCCCAACATGAGCTCAGGATTACCTAGGAGAGCCTTTTTGCTTTTTTGCAGTAGCTTGCTTTGCTTTTGCTTTGGTACTGATGGTTTTAAAATGTTATGGAGGTTACACTAGTCAGTGTTGTAAAGGTCTTTTTTCCCCATTTAACATATGTAATAAACACTTTCTAAAAGAAAATAAGTTCATATTTGTATATGTGCCCTCATGAGTGCATTTCGAGTTAAAAACAAAGTAACAGTTATTGTGCTGCTGTCAGATTTTAACTACGCAGAACTTCAAGGCATGATGAAACATACAGTGGATATAAAAATGTACACACCCTTTTTAAAATGCCATGTTTTTGTGATATAAAAAATGAGACCACAAATCATTTCAAAAATTTTCCCACCTTAACGTGACCTATAACCTGTACAGTTCAATTGAAAAACAAACAAATCTGTTGGGGGAAAATATGAAAAATGAAAAACGTACAATAAGCTGGTTGCGTAGGTGTGCATACCCTTAAACTAATACTTTGTTGAAGCACCTTTTGATTTAATTACAGCATTCAGTTTTGTTGGGTACACACCTGCCATCAATTAGAGAGACTGATTAACCCCAAATAAAGTTCAGCTGTCCTAGTAGGATTTTCCTGGCAAAAGACATTCATTGTTGTCACGTTCTGACCTTTCAAGTAATTGCTTTGCACTCTGCACTGCACGATTAGCTAGACCATTTGACTGTGGATATTCAGGACTGCTAGTAACATGTACAAAGTCCCATTCTCTTGCAAATTTCTGAAACAACTGGCTAGTAAATTGAGTACCATTGTCAGAAATAACTGTGCAGGCTACCATGGACTGAAATGACATTTCAACTTGGTGATAGCCGTGCATTTTGGATTAAGTAGTAGAAAAATCTCAAACCAATTCGAAATAAGAGTCTACCAATACTAAGTAGTGTTGATTGTTCCACTCAAAAGATATCCGTGGCTATTGAATTCTCTCGCTTGCTTCTAAGTGGAAGCGGTACCTGGGTGATCACTTCAGTGGCTCTGCTGGACAGAGGCACAGGGAACTCATCTAAGGGGGCGGCAAAAGCAAACACATTCTGGCTAGGCTTATAAATGCCTTCGGGCAGATAGCCTAGTACCTACCTATGAACCATGATGCAAAATCTGAATATGTTCATGTTGTAAGGAAGCAGGAATAACAGTTTGGGTCTACTTTAGATGACACGAAAATGCAATCTCTCGAACGCTTATATGAGTGAATAATCATAATATCGGAAATGGTGGGATATTTGCCCTTTCCTCACTGTAGTGCGATCTCTGAGTAGGAATATATATTGAGCAGGTGTGCCCCCCCACAATACAAATTCCGAAGTTATAATTATTCGCTCAACTGAGCAACAGATTGCGTTTTTGCATATCTGACATAGACCCAACAATTTTAGGACCTTTGAAAATGATGCCATCTTCCATCAGTATTTCATATCTGTAAGGAAAATAGGTTTGCACGGCAGGTGGTATACTAGATTGCTTTGGCAGCCATCCAGCATTAATGTATTGCTTGAGCTTTTGCAAAATTGGATCAGTCTTTGTGTGATCTCTTAACTCATTAAACCTAGTGGTAGACAAATTACGCACTGCCATCATGTCATAGTTAAAATTCTCTGTATCAAGGTGTTCCGTTGTGTGTCTGGGTGATCTGGGTAAGGTATCAGCCACAGCAGTTTGCCTTTCGTATAGACCATTTTGAAGTTTTACTTTTGCAATTTGAGCATCATTCATTGTAATCTTGCTGGAGCTGATTGCATAGGCTTCTTTAAAATAGTGACTAGGGGGTTGGTGGTCAGTTTCAATCAGAATAACTCTACCATAAATATAATCATGAAATTTGGAACATGCAAATACTATTGCCAAAAGTTCCTTCTCAATTTGAGCATACTACATCTCAGTTTTGGGCAAGTGTTATAGATGCATAGGCTACGGGTCTGCCCTCTTGAAGTATGACTGTGCCAAGACCAAATTTTGGAGCATCACAGGAAAGAATAACTGGTTTGTTTACAGTATAGTACCTTAATGTAGGTGGGGTGGCATTTTTTCTGATTAAGGTCTACATACGCCTTCTGGTGCTGTTCAAACCATGACCGTGCAACATTTTTGCGTGTTTGCTCTCATAAAGGTGCTGTCAACTCACTGAAGTCTGGTATAAACTTGCCAAAATAGTTGACCATCCCTAAGAAATGCTGCAGAGATTGAACATCGTCTGGTGCTGACATCTCATGAATAGCTGCTTGCTTGGTCTGGTCTGATCTACATATATAACTTCTGGAAGTCTGAATTTGCACTTCAGAGGATTGAGCTTGCACTTCAGAGGATTGAGCTTCGGGTTTACTTCATCTGCTCTGTATAGAACTTTCTTTAGGTTTCTGTTATGCTCTGCTTCACCATTGCCTCCAACCAATAAATAATCTGCTGTTATGGCTGAAGGATAACCTCCAAACATTTGCTCTATTGATGCTGAAAGACTTGCTGAATTTATTCCAAATTGCATCTTCAGAAATTTGTATCTGCTAAAGGCAGTATCAAAAGTGGTTTGTAATAATTTGTGATCAATCCTCGCTTGCCAAAATGAACTTTTTGCTTCCAAGACAGAAAAAAAACAGTAGCATTTGGTATTAGGGCTGCAACACATTTGACTGTGCACATTGGATGATCTGGTCTTTTCACTGCTTTGTTCAAATATGTTGGGTCAATATATATTCTGATTTAGTCTGACCCTTTTTTGTGAGCTGCTACCATAGACAACACCCATTCAGTTGGTTCTGTAACTGGACAAATTATACCTTGCTGCACCATTTTATTAAGTGAGACTCAACTTCATCTTGCATGTCCATCTGATCTCATCTTGCTGGTTTGTCTACAGGAGTGATCTCTGGGTCTAACTTCATGGAATACACAACTGGAAGTTTGCCTAACTTGTCATCAAAAACATCAGTGTATTATAAGAAAATGGCTTCAGAAAAATTAGAACTAGGCGATGCACTTATGTGATGAACTTTTTTCGCAAAAGAAAGATTTATTCTCAGACAATCAGTGAGACCCAATAAAGACTGTACTGGTCTTCGGAGTACATAGAATAACAAGTTGTAACAGGTCTTGGCCATATAACCTGAAAACATTACTGAGCCTTTGGTTTGAATTTCTTCTCTGCTGATATCACATTACACTTTGAACTCTGTAGAATTATCGTTGGTCCGGACAGTACAAAACACTTCACTCTTTGCCAATAAATTCACTGCATCAACTTTCACCAGCTACTGGTAAGCCATCTACATAGAAAGCTAACTGCTGCGGCTCTACTTGATCAACTTGCTTTTTTGTGTGACCTTTCTTTACAACTGTGTGAGGTTTACTTGATTTGCAAACTTTGTGACATTGCTGACCGAATGCTAAGCATTTCTCTCTCTGACTCATGATTTGTACCACAACTGCGACAGTTAACAGTAAAGCTGGACTGGTATTTTGCTGATTTTACGTTTGTACTGCACTGAAGGATATCCCCTTTAACTAAACTAGTCTTACAACTTGCTGGAAAGCTATGTGGTTTCCTTGGTGAGGCAGCAGGGGTTGTGGTTGCCGTGTTCTTAGGCCTACTTCTGTTTGCCACATGTTGCATGCTATTTACACTTGCTCTGGAGTCTGTGGAGACCATGCTCTTGTTACTTGCAAGCATACATGTGTGTTTTTGTTACTTCATGGATTTGACAAATCTCTATGGCTTTACTCAACGCTATATCACTGTCACGAAGCAAGATCTTTCTCACAGCAGCATTATTAATAGTACACAAGAGCTGGTCTTTGATTAACTCATTTTTTAAGTCACCAAACCAACACTTCTTAGCTTTAGTTCTCAGGTCAGTTATAGAAGCTGCAAAAGTTTTTCCCCTGGTTTCTAATCTCTCATGAAAAACAACGGTCTCTCTACTGTAATATTTGTCTGGAGTTGCACATTTCTCTGAACTTGCACTTCAAACACTCTGGGTTTCCCCTTGATTCAGCCTGTACAACAATATGCAGTTTTTCACCTTCTCCTTCATAAATTGCTGGTGCATATGCAAATGAATGCCATCTTTCTATGGCTTCTGACCCAGCTATCTTTAGCAAAATTAATTCCCTGGCGAGTGCATCTTTGTCTGAATAAGCTGTTTGTATAAAGATATTGTACTCTTGCTCAAATATTCTCCAATTCACTG
The DNA here is from genome assembly GCF_019279795.1 of Protopterus annectens. Classification (NCBI taxonomy): domain Eukaryota; kingdom Metazoa; phylum Chordata; order Ceratodontiformes; family Protopteridae; genus Protopterus; species Protopterus annectens. The sequence goes on along the minus strand of NC_056741.1, from coordinate 714,130,340 downwards.
CAATATTCTGATCAAATACAAGAGGTAAGGGCGTTCAAAATCAGTCTGCCATATTAACCCTTACCAGTGAAGGGTTTTGCAAATAAGCACGAACACATATGCCAGAATTTTATGCCAGCACTTGTAACTTTGCCCAGTATCACAACTAGCCTCTGTATACCTGAATTTTGTGAGAGAAGTTTCTCTCGGGCACTGTAATAATCTGAAATTACTGTATTGCACACAATCCTCTCTTATCAATGCAAGAAACGTATCAAATAACTGCACTTTGCAAGCCTCGATGTAATTGGACTTTGGAAAATAAGTTTCTAGGGCACTGTATTGCTCTTGAAATTACCGTATTATTAAATTAATTTATCATCACCTTAAGGAACACTTCAAATAACTGCACAATAAGAATGAACTGGGCAGGAGAAGCTCAGTCAATAACATTTCGAAGTAATTGCACTTTCAGTGAAATTTCCTCAAAATGGCGGTACCTTTCTAGGCAGTTCTTTACAATGCAAGAAACACTCTGCAGTGGTGTCACTTTGCAAATGGACACACCCAGCACAAACTTCTCAAAATGGCTGTACTTTGACTGTACTTAACAAAATAGTTGCACTTTGCACACAAACTCTTTAGAATACATACACAGTAGTCGCACACTGTAAGCACTTTTATACACTTTGAGATACTTTGAATAACTTTAGTTATGCCGTTGATATAGCATGAAGTCGTAGTAATGCCAAAACGCAACAGTTTGCCAAAACATGCAGTTGCCTTTATTCACGCTTAATGTGTCCTTTTTTGTCCTCCTATTTTGTTTTGCTTGTTTAATCTCTCTTCGTGCCCATTGTACTTTTCTTGTTAGTTTTACTCTAAACATGCCCGTTTTTCTTTAAACATATTTGCTTTGCTTTTCTGTTGATCATTTCATCAAATATCTTTACTTTAAACATTTCCCTTAGTTAGTAAAACTTTTGTGCCTCCCGCTTGTTTAATAATGCGGTTTGTGCCTTTGTAATGCCCTGTTTTGTCCTTTTTATTGAATAAGTAGTTTGTGCGAATTCTTATTACCTTTGATTCTTTTCTGGCCTTTTTTCATGCTCGTTTTTTTAGTTTACCTTCACTGTCATCTCTGCAGCTCATGGCTCAAAATATTATCTGTGATCCTGGTTCTGAAACCATGTCGCTCTTCTACTTTGGACACAATAGGAGTCTTCATGGGTTCTGTTCAAGCAGCTTTATTGTATACAAACACATCACTATAAAAGTTTACTGACTTAAGTAACTTCTATATAAACGAACTGCTGCAATCATACATGCTCACTCCCTGGCTGCACTCTCAAAATGGCACTAGGAATGGCATGTACCTGACATTTATACGTGCGAGCTCAGTCTTTGACATGCTTCTTAAAGAGACAGCATGTGCACTGTGATCTACACCTTACCTTATAAGGCCCATTATTGAGCACCACGACCCTTTCGGCATGTACCTTGCAAAGCACATGCAGCAGCTAGAGGGACCACAGAGGTTTCTCACCAGGAGCATCCAGGGCCTCAAACATCTACTGTTGTTGTCTTTTGGCTTTTCCCGGTAAGGGGTCACCATAGCGGAACTCCAGTCCTCTAATGATTGGCAGTGGATTGTTACAAACGTCTAGGTGCCAGCTCAACTTTCAACCTTCAACGAAGGCACACCCATTTACGCATGTCTTTCGAACACCCACCCGACTGCGGGGAGGACATGCGGACTCAACACAGAAGGCACTCCCCGCACTCCGGCTGAGAGTCGGACGGGAGAGCCTCTTGCTGTTAGGCGGCAGCACTACCGCTGCACCACTGCAGAAATCTATCTAAATGCCCTATCCCTCTGCTTAGTTTCATACAGACTCCTCAGTGATGACCTGTGTGTGGCATTTAAGGCGATTTCCGACCCGTCCTTGATGGGACTGCTGCATATCCGCAAGTTAAGCTCCACTCGAGTAACCTGCATGCTCGCCCTCGGCCTTGTCTGTGACATCAATAGGACTTGCTGGCAGGACAGATGTGTCCCAGAGACTCCCCCATCTGTGAATAGACTCCCTCTCCATGTCAAGCAGAGTACCTCTTTACCCCTTTTTAAGCTTAACCTGGATAACTGGATGGGAAATGGAAAGTACATCCCTGGGATTCCACCCATATCCCTGCTGGGCAGGGGTATCTGGTGCTGACTTGTCTAAACATGGGCTAAGCTCTTGGCTAGGTTTATAAGTGCCTCCGGTCCGATAGCCTAGTAACTTCCTGTGTTCCCAAGAATCTGTGATTTACTCATTTGCCTGCTACATCAAAAGCCATGGTTCGCAGAGAGCTTAAAAAGCATCAAAGGGATCTCATTGTTGAAGGGTATCAGTCAGGAGAAGGGTACAAACAAATTTCCACAGGATTGGATATACCATGGAACACTGAAGACGGTCATCAAAAAAATATGGGACAACACTGACATTGCAAAGAACTGGATGTTCCTCCAAAATTGATGAAAAGACTAGACTAATACTGGTCAAGAAGGCTGCCAAGAGACCTACAGCAACACCGAAGGAGCTGCAGAAATTTCTGGCAAGTACCAGTTGTGTACTATATGTGGCAACAATCTGCCGTATTCTCCATATGTCTGGACTATGGGGTAGGCTTGCAAGACGGAAGCATTTTCTTACACAGAAGAACATCCAGGCCCGGCTATAATTTGTAAAACAATTCATCAAGACTCCCAAAAGCATGTTGGAAAATGTGTTATGGTCCAAGGTTGAACTTTTTGGCCACAATTCCAAAAGGTATGTTTGGCGCAAAATCAACACTTCTTCTTATCACTAAATGAACACCATCCCCACGGTGAAGCATCGTGTGGTGGCAGTATCATGCTTTGGGCATGCTTTCTTCAGCTGAAAGTGAGGCTTTAGTTAAGGTGGAGGAAGTTATGAACAGTTCCAAATACCAGTCACTTTTGGCCCAAAACCTTTAGGCGTCTGCTAGAAAGCTGAAGAAGAATTTCACCTTTTAACATAATGGCAGCAAGCATACATCCAAATCAACAAAAGAATGGCTTCACCAGAAGAAAATTAAAGTATTGGAATGGCCCAGCCAGAGCCCAGACGTAAATCCAATAGAAAATTTGTGGGTGACCTGAAGAGGGCTGTGCACAAGAGATGACCTCGCAATCTGACAGATTTGGAGTGCTTTTGCAAGGGAGAGTCTGCAAATATTGCCAAGTCAAGAAATGTCATGCTGATAGACTCCTACACAAAAAGACTGAATGCTGTAATTTAAATCAAAAAGTGTTTCAACAAAGTATTAGTTTGTGTGTGCACACTTATGCAACCAGCTTATTGTACATTGTTTATTTTTTATATTTTTCCCCTAACAGATTTGTTTGCTGTTTAGTTTCATAGTATAGTACTAGGCTATCTGCCCTGGGGCATTTGTAAGCCTAGCCATAGTGATGTGGCTTTTGCCACCCCATGAACTGGTACAAAAGATGTACAGAATAAGTTTAGAATACTGTGCCTCTGTCTAGTAGTGACACAATGAAGGTCCCCTTATATAATAGACTTGGTTTACTGTGCCCCTGTTTAGCAGTGATACAGATGTGACCCCTGGAGTAAACTTACGATCTCCCATCCACTCGTCAAGATTTCTCTTGAAGAGTGTCAGTGAGGGGCTCTGCCTAATACGAACTGGGATCTTGTTCCAAAGCATGGGAAGCCTCTGGGTTATGAATTTATCCCTCCAGCATGTCCTATTCATACTTGTGCCGAGGTTTAAGTCTTTAGCTCTCATGGTCCTGATGGATCTGGATTTTCTGAAGTGGAGCATGTCCATCGGATCCTGATTGGACATGGCCTTGTACGTCAGGCAGAGATCACCTCTAAGCAGGCGGTATGCTACTGAATAGAGCTGAAGTTTCTTTAGTCTGGCAGAATAAGACATATGTTGGAGACCCTTGATCCTCTTGGGGAGGTACTTTTGTGGTCTCTCCAGCTGTTGCAAATGCCGGGTGAGGTACATGCCAAATGGGGCATTGTACTCAATCATGGGTCTGATGAGGGAGGAGTATAGGGGTACAATGACATCCTTGGATCTGGATGTGAATCCCTTCATGATGAGGTGTGCAAGGTAGAATGTTTTTCTAACCACTTTGGCAACGTGGGTGTGAAATGAGAGGTCGTTGTCGACTTGGGTCCCTAGGTCTCTGATTACTTTTTCCATACTCAGTGGGTTGCTGTCTATGTGATAATTTGTGGGTACTTTGTTTTTCCCAAAGGGGATGACTATACATTTTTTGGCATTTAGTTTAAGGCCGTGACTCCGGCACCAGTTGTCCATTTATGTGAGGCCTTTTTGTAGGATGTATCTGTCCGCTGGTGTATCGACTATGGCGCCTAGTTTGCAGTCATCTGCAAACTTTGTCAGCCACAACCCTCCCATGTTTGCTTTAACATCAGAGAAATGCCGAACAAGAGGGGTCCCAGGACAGATCCCTGTGGGACACCACTTGTGACTGGCTTTGAGTCTGACATTGCTCCAGCGATTTTAACTTTATGGGTTCTGTCCTTTAGCCAGTTTGCAACCCATCTAGTGACATAAGGGTTTACGTTTAAGCTGTTGAGCTTATCTATGATGCCTGAGTGGGGTATTGTGTCGAAGGCCTTAGCCAAGTCCAGGTAGGCTGTATGGACTGCTTTACCCTCATCAATGGCTCTAGTGACTGTTTCGAAAAAGTCAACCAGGTTCAAAAGGCAGGATCTGCCCTTACAAAGCCGAACTGGGTGGGGTCAAGTGTCTGTAGGTCCCCTATGTCTCTGTTTATGAGTTCCATAATTCTTTCCATAGCTTTGCAGACCAGGCTGGTTAAGCTTATGGGGCGGTAGTTCCCAGGGTCTGTAGAGGTACCCCCTTTGTGGAGAGGGACCACTGTTGCTGTACGCCAGTGTTCAGATACATATCCTGAAGTAAGGCTAAGGTTAAATAGCATTTTTATGTGTGGGTTTAGCTCCTCTTGGAGTTCACGTAACACGCAACCTGGGATACCGTCGGGTCCCATTGATGCTGTGTTTTTAGCTTTGTTTAGGGCGGTTCTCACTTGGACATCTGAGATGACAGGGAGATTACATTCAGCTGGGATAAGTATTTCTTCTTTTGGGGGTGAGGGAGGGGAGAAATTTGCACTGAACCAGTCGGCCAGAATGTTGGCAATATCTGTGGATTCAGTGTATTTTTTGTTGTTGTGAACTAACTTTGAGCATATCTGAGGGTTTCCGCCCAGGTTTCTAACATAGCTGAAGAAGGTTTTATGGTTATCTTTAATGTCCTTAGCGATTTTTCTCTCAAAGTTGGCCTTGGATGTTTTTATGAGAGAACGTAGTTTTCTGCTAATGTTGATCAGAGATGTCTTCCCTTCATGGGATTTTGCTCTGACGTGCAGTAGCTTTCTTCTTTTGTTATACAATTTGTTAATGGCTGAGGTCCACCAGACAGGACGCTTGCCTTTGGTGGAGAGGGACTTGGATTTATTTGGGATTGCATGATCCATGCATTCTTGGAGATGTCCATGGAAAGCATTTGTGAAGGATTCGGCATTGTGGGATGTGGTATCCACTGGCACAGTGGGCTTAAAGGATACCATCTCAGTCTTAAGGAGAGTGAAGTCTGCTTTTGAGAAGTTTTTCACTGTGGTCTTTTGTGCTGGGGGTGGAGGTGGGATATGTATATCCAGGGTGATTAGTTTGTGGTCAGATCTCACTAGTGAGGGGTATACTTCAATGTGGAGCATTTTGTCCCCATGTTTGTGATTATCAAGTCTAGTATATTATCTCCCCTAGTGGGAGAGGTGACTAGTTGTTCCAGTGCATTTGAATTAATGAATTCCAGGAACCTTTGGGCTAGGGTATTTGGGTTAGAATAATGTACCCAATCTATGTTTGGGTAGTTGAAGTCTCCCAGTATGATGGTATTTTGTGATACATTCATATCCTCCAATGTCTTCAGGAAGGCTGAGTGGGGTTCCTGAGATTGGGAGGGTGGTCTGTAACATGCTACCAGTTGTATAGCAGTTTTGCCTATGGTTAGTTGCACCTGTATGGTCTCTGATGCTTCATGTGTTGCTACTAACCTGGAGGTGTGGGTGTCCTTGATGAATATGGACACTCCCCCTCCCTTTGTGTTTCGGCCCGGGTTTTGGGGCCGAAAAGCATGATACGAGGTATAGCCTGGTAGTGCTGGGGTGCTCTCGGGAGCCTTGAACCAGGTTTCAGTTACTGCACAGACATAGATGTTCTCCATGCTGTGGAGTGCATAGAGTGCCTGCATCTTGAGATTTAGACTACTGGCGTTGAGCAGCATTACCCTTAGTTTTTTTCCATTTTTGTTTTCTAAGGAGGTGGGTTTGTCTTTTGAGCCTTGCCTAAAAAAGGCACTATGGGGGTGGCAAGATCCTTAGCCAATATCCGGAAGCCCAGTGGTGACAGGTGTAAGCCATCCCTTGCGAAGCAGCGTGGCTTGTCCAACATGTCATCCCAGGCAGACAGACATTGGATCCCCTTAGAATGACACCAGTACTTGAGCCAATTATTAAAGCTGATCATCTTGTCTTTGTATTGTGGTATCATTCTTGGTGAGGGCAAGATGCTGCTCAGGGTCAGGGTCATACCAGCCTGGGCTACATAATCGGAGAGCTCCTCTGTCTCTCTTCATGTAGTCCAGGGAGGTACGTCTCAGGTCATTCACGCCAGCATGGACAGTGACGGAGTCATATTTGTACTTGCTTTGGAGTGACTTGAGTGCGTGTGTTATGTGGCGGATCCTAGCTCCCGATGGCTCACAGTCACCCTCTCCTTGTTCAGCCTGGTCAGTGGGACATCAGTGTGACTGACTATAGAGTCACCTATTACTAGTGTATCAGGCATGGTGTTTGGCCTTAAGGGCTGTGATTGGTTGACACACTGATTTATTGAAGTATGTGTTGCATGTGTTTTGTTTTGAGGTGGTGGATTTTTGGATGTCTGCTTTGGGAGCCTCTGTTTTGGTAAGTTTTTTATTAGAGCCTCCGAGTATGTCTTTGTGTTTTTATGTGTTTGGTTTGCAGTTGTGGTAGGTCTATGTGGGACTGGGATTGTTGTGTGTGTGTGTGTGGTTACCATCTCCTCTTGTCTGGTCATGCCAGCCCTGAGTTGAGAGAGTTCAGCCTCCAGTTTGGCTATATAGTTGCATCTCTCACATGTATTTGTGTTTGTTGGGAGGAGGAGAGGGTTGTCTGTGTACATGAGACAATTGTAGCATTGTCTCAAGATACCCAGATTGACCAGCTGAACTGGAGAGGACGCCAGTAATCTAATATTCGACATGCTAGAACAGTATAAGGGAGTGCTGTACCTTTAAGGGAAGTGGATATTCACAGGGGTGGTAGGTAGATGTAGTGCTTTACTTAGTACGAGAGTGCTTACTTAGTAGAGAAGTATTGAGAACAAGTGCTAGGCTTATAATATAGTGAGTAGTCTGATTATACAAAGAGTAGAGCTTCCTTAAGGGAAAATTTGAAGAGCAGACTTGGCGGAGCCAGAAAAAGTATGTGCACAACCGCGCAAAGCCGTGCAAACACGGATTTTAAACGGGGAACTACAAAAGAGCTACAAATGGTCCAAAACAACCAATTACTACAACTTCTTGTGCTGAGGTCACTTCCTACAGGGACAGGTAGGCTGCTCAAGGCTCCCCACTCCCACTGGTGAGCAAAAAGACTTCCTTCTATCCAAGTAAGGCAATGGACAACACAGGAACTACACCACAGCCCAGAATACAGCAATGCCTGTAAACTGGTCTAAACTAGTCGAGGAGAGGCAGGAAAACAAGGATTTTTTTTTGTTTTTTGATAGAAACACACAGAAAATGCAGAAACGGTGAAAAATCTGTTACACAAGCTAGCAAACTTTAGTGGGCAGCCTCAACAGTTAAATTAAACGAACAAACAAACTTTAGATCAAATTTGACTAAAAAGTAACTTTAAGTGCAGATTTTAAAATAATGCAGCAGACAGTAAAAAAAACAGTTCAAGCTAGTTCAGAGTAAGCTATAAAAGCTATTCCAAGTGAAAAACAAGGAAAGATACTTAAATCCAGAAAGTAGTCGCTTTTCTGAGTTCTCTGTAGCTAGGACCACTCTGCAGGACCACGAGGAGCTTGTCTGAGCAGTATAGCCATAAAAAAACACCCAGAGGCGGATTTTAAACAGGGAACTACAAAAGAGCTAGAAATGGTCCAAAACAACCAATTTGAATTGTCCAGGTTATAGGTCACATTAAAGGTGGGAAAAGTTTTCAAATAATTTATTGTGGTCTCATTTTTTCAGTATCACAAAAACATGGCATTTTAACAGGGGTGTGTACACTTTTTTTATATTTTGTGTGTCTGTGTGTGTATAATATATAATATAAATAATACCATCGTAACAGCTACAAACATATGCAGTCTGAGAGTCATGCTGCTCAATGCTGGAATTCTAAATTTCAAAATGCACTCGCTCAAAGCACTCCTTAAAATGGAGAACATCGACATTTGTGCTTTAACAGAGACTTGGTTCAAGGCAGCTGAAAGCACCCCTGCACTACCAGGCTACAACTCATTCCTCACTTTTCGGCCCCAGAACTTGGTCTGAAGCTCCAAAGGCAGTGGTTTTTCCATATTCATAAAGGATGCGAACACCTCCAGACTAGTAGCCCAACAAAACGCATCAGAGATACTTCAGGTGCAGTTAACATTGGGTAAGACAGCGATTCAGGTCATAGCCTGCAGTAGGTCCCCAACCATGTCCCAAGACTCACACTCCATGTTCCTAAGCACCCTGAAGAATATTAGGGTCCAACCTAAACACTCATACTGGGCGACTTAAACTACCCCTCCATTAACTGGGAAAACTACTCGTGTACCAATACACTTGCCCAGTGCTTTCCAGAATTCATTAATTCCAGTGCCCTGGACCAGCTTGTTCTTACCCCCACTAGAGGTAGCAGCATCCATGACCTGGTCATTACTAACGGCGACCTTTGCACTCCAATAGTCAACTCCCCCCTGGGTAGATCAGACCACAAATTAATCACCTTGGAAATCCACATCCCTCCCACCCCCACAAAAGTGACCACCATGAAAAACTTCTCCAAAGCTAACTTTGGGCTCCTAAAAACAGAGATGGCTAACTTCACTGCACCCATGCAAATGGAGAACAGTTGCATGACCACTGAATCCTACACTAATGCACTGTACGAACACGTACACAAATGAATGGCTCTCGCATTATCCAATAGAACCAAGACGCTCTCCTCAAAAAAAAAAAAAAAAAAAGGGAAGCCAATCTGGTGGTCCCCTGCCATAAACCAACTCTACAACAGAAGGAGGAAATTGATGCAGAATAAGGCAAAGTCCCAAGACTGGAAAAACTGCTTTATTAGCCTCAACAAAAAC